>NC_133808.1:30501828-30801828 GCF_043250625.1 Sebastes fasciatus | reverse complement strand
CTGACATTTAACAACAGCAAAACTATATCAGAACATCCGTTTACAAACTCTCACACAACGGGTGCAGCATAATCCAAGTCTCATTGATCCAGTCGTGTGCTCACTACTTCACAAACACGTGCATCTCCACTATAACCTTACACTGCACAACTCATCCGGCCTGAAGTGTTTTAAATACGGGTAGTGAGGTTTTAATGAAGATGCATGTGTTTGTGAAGCAGTGAGCATACGACTGGATCAATGAGACTTGGAGGCATGCGAGAAAACGTTCTTCAAGAATTCATGGGAACACGGGGTGAGTAATTGATATACAAATGGTCATTTTGGGGGTGAAGTATTCCTTTAAACGTCTGTAGATGCAGAACTCACGCCATGCCTAATAGCTCAACACAAAAGTTAACATATTGTAGTTAATGTATACAAAATAATAATGAGCTTGTTTGCAAAAAAACTAATGCAATATAAACAGCAAATGAACAATCCCCAGCAGGTCAGTGAGGAGCTGCTCATTTAACCACCTTCGTTTGTCTGCAGGATGTCAGCGGGATGTCCCTGAGCATGCTGGCAGCGGCGGGGGGGCAGGACGACATCCTCCGGTTGCTGATAAAGAAGGGGGTGAGGGTGAACGGACGACAGAAGAACGGCACCACAGCGCTGATGCACGCCGCTGAAAAGGTAATGCAGAGTTTCACTGTGACGTTGTACTCCGGTGGTGCACCAACATTTCATTTCCAAAATAAGGTGTTTGTTTCTTCTCATGCAGTTTTCGGTTGAAATTGGCAGCACCATCCTACCCAGCCATCACGTTTGTGTATTTTCTCTCACCTTTTATTTTTATTTCCGTCCTCTCTGTCAGAATTTCCTGACAACCGTTGCCATCCTGCTGGAGGCGGGCTCCTACGTCAACGCTCAGACACTAAACGGGGAGACGGCGCTGATGAGGGTAACGCTGCTTTTCACACACAAACCTCCCAACGATTAACCGAAGTTAAACCATTTACACCAGACGCACGTCCTCCTGGGACACGTTAGTAGTCTCTTGTTGGATTTCCAAAGATGTTGAACTGTTTAAAGATGGTAACCAGGTTGATGATTAACCCCTTTTATCGCTGCATCGTCTAAAAGTGTTTTAAGTTAAAGGTGAAGAGACACGGCAGAACCTTTAACGTCCCTTTAGGCCTCTTATCCCAACAGTGGTAGGAGGATCTGTACCTGGGACTCTGTGGCTTTGTTGGTAAAATGTTTCCTGTGCTTCACTTCAGGCATGCAAGAGAGGGAACGCTGACGTGGTGCGCCTCCTGCTGGAGTACGGAGCAGACTGCAACATCGTGTCCAAAAACAAGACCGCGGCCATGTACTTCGCCAAGCTCGGCAACAACCTGATGGTGTGCGACCTCATCAAGGACCACGTCAGCGTGTGAGTCTACAGCTTCAATATAAGGGACTGTGTGTTGGAGGAGAAACAAAAATCTAAATACTGTATTATATTATTATATTACATCTACTGATCAATAAACACCAGGTACATCTGGTGACACAGCAGCAGTTTAAAATACACTCCCTGCTGTATCCGTCCTGTGTTCTCATGCATTTTGCCCATAAAGTCACTCGGACTGTTTGTCTCTGCGTCTCTCAGGCTGTCCAGCGTGGCGGAGGACACCATCCGAGCGTACTTTGAGTCTCGTCTGGTGCTGCTGGAGCCCGTCTTCCCTCTCTCCTGCCACCGGCTTTGTGAGGGACCCGACTTCTCGCTGGAGTTCGGCTTCAAGTCACAGCCACAGCCTGAGGGTAAAACACAAACTCTGTGAACAGCTGGTTGCAGGGTCTGAAATTCACTTTTTGTCACTTCCTGTCTCTGCACTAAATGAAGGAATAACATTTTAGATCTGATGTCATTCAATGTTCGATATATTTAACATAAATAACATTATATACACGGTAAATTACAGTGTTTGAAATACACCGTGGAGGGAGGGTAGTGTATTCAGTACTGTACTGTACTTTGTTATTGTCATCTATAGTGGTTATTTACATAAAAATACACAATTCAAATGATTATGATTATTTAAATATTGATAAAAAAAATCTTGGTATGCTGTAATGAAGTTAAACAGGTCATAATTCTCTCTAATATCTATTTTATATTGATGTGAAAACATCTTCAAACTACTGGATTTGTTCAAGTTTCTCGCCAAAAACTTAATTTTACGAGATGAACGCATCATGACGTTGTAATTAACCTTCGTCCAATAGTCATTTAAACGTCTCATAATAATAACTCAATGGCACCTCCGTTAACGTTAGTAGCTCCATTATTTAACCAAGCAGGACTGTGCTGCTAACGGCTGCTGACCGCTAACGTTACTAACTCTCCTCCTGCTGATTTCAGCACAGATTTGTTGTTCAGTGTTGCATTATCAGGAAAAATAGGTTGCATCCCCTCAGGTTTAGTAGCGCCATGCTGTTGAGCGCTTTTTTTTCTCTCCGCCGTGTCTCCGGTCCCAAACAAACTGAAACATGATACAGCGTGCGTATGCGTCATTGTGCAGCGTAACTGTCAGAAAGCGAGGAAGAGGAATCAATAGTCACGCAGGCATGAGATGCCAAGAAAGCAGATAACTAGGGTTCTCTATTCCCATCACTAGCATTTTCCCTGCCTGCCAAAGTGGCGGATGTCCTGATGATTTCACCCACCGATGTCAACAATTTAGCCGCATTTGGCGCGTGGCGGCTGCTAATTTCAGACCCTGGCTGGTTGCATTTCTAAATACACCTAAGACTCTGTACTTTTTTTATCCTTCACTTCTTTTCACCTCTGTCCCTGTCTCCTCCTCCTCCAGGCTCGGGCATCCTCCTCTTCATCTTCCACGCCAACTTCCTGAATGAAATCACAGCGCGGCTCTGCGGACCGTGCAGCGTTCACGCCGTGGTGCTCAACGACAAGTTCCAGCTGCCCATCTTCCTGGTTCGTCCTCAACAACAACAACAACAGCAGTTCAATCACACTAACAACACTTAAATATACCAAGTGGTTTATCAGAAGAAATAAAGAAAACAGGGTTGCTAAAATACAAATAGGTCAAATAAAATGAGAAAACAAACCAAACAGTAGCTATTTACATTCAGGCATTACCTTTAGCTAAAGTTCAAGTGTTTCACAGGAAGCTACGCTGTATATATTTATATGTTTATTCTTGTTTGGCCTCATTTTTTTCCCTCATTCTTGTCTTCAAACATTCAGGACAGTCACTTCATCTACTCCTTCAGCCCGGCTCCTGGCATCAACCGACTCTTCATCCGTCTAGCAGAAGCACCAGCAGCCAAGGTGACACACATTAAAGATAATACAACAGACACAATATTAAACACATAAAAGCCTCTGCTGCCCGTCAGGTCATCGAACAGACTAAAGGTGTAGAGACACAGTTGTATAGTAACAGTCAAGATTTTAATGTACTCTTGAAAGTTGCACTATAGATCGAATCACCGCTAACAACAACAATCATTACCATGGAGGTCGACAGCCGGCCGTTGATTTTGAATTGCAAAGATATGTGAAATCAGCAAACTTGTTTATTTCTGTTGTCATTTTCAGCCGTAACGGTAACATTTAAAGATATATAGTTGAACAGGATGGTCAGACCTACCAGAGGCCCGAGGCCTGTACTACGAAGCAGGATTTGTGGTTAGCGAGGTCACTTCAGGGTTAACCCTTCAGGGTTTTCCGTCCTACCAAGGTGGTTCACTTCTTACCGGGGTAGATTGCCATGGTAACTGATGCTGGGTAGATCGCCATGGTAACTGATGCTGAACAGCTAACCTGCTCCTGAGCAGGTTATGTTCCAGATAAGAGATCAACTCGTATAGAAGCTCCTCCTACTGACCAATCAGAGCTCAGTGCGGTGATTGTATTATACTATTACACACATATGAAGAAGTTTAAGTCATAATCAGACTGAAAACAACACAGTTTAAACTGATAAATGCAGGAAGGACAGCTGGATTTATGCTGTGGGTGTTTACCGCTTTGTGTTATGTTTTTATATTTATTTTTTTACTTGGTCTTGAGTTCGTTTCACACCGCCGGAGACGGGACGCAGCTGAAAGAAGGCTGAAATAGTCATTCACACCACATACTTGTTAAAGGACATAAGAAAGTGTAATCCATTCATTCACTACATTTCTAAAAGCTATTTATATCTAGACGTCTATATCTGACTTTTGAGTATTCCGTTTAATTAATAAGTCTGTTAATTTACGCATTCACACATCGGGAGTTTTTTCTTTCACCAGCTGTTCTTCCTGCATTTGGCAGCTTCAACTGTGTTACTTTTAGTCTGGATTAAGTGTTTAACTTCTTCGTATTTATCTAATATAGTTTACTCTTCCTTTCTTTGTAAGATGTGCCGCTCTGCCTTTCTATCTGTAAGTGTTATTAATGAGATATTAAAGCATTAAATGTGCATTTTAGATGAATCTCTCTTCAGTTCAGAGAACATTTTCTTACATTTTCTACCCTGAAGTCATTGTAAACAAACACTTTGATTGCTTATATAGGAAAACTGTGTATTTAGGCAAATCCAGATTGTAAAGAGATGTGTGAATGAGTGATTTCTTACATTATATTCTAACCCAAAATGTGATTTTTCTCTGCAGCGAAACAAGTTTTACCATTTACAGAGTGAATTATTTATCATGTTCTCGCCTCAGTCAGTATCAGAGGCTAAAAGGTCAAACTGTTATTGTAATGAAGCAGTTGTGGATCCTTTAACAGTGTTTATGTTCTCTCTTTCCTCAGGTCAAGCTCCTCATTTGTGCGTACAGAGTCCAGCTGCAATGATCAGGTCAAAGGTCACGCCAAGCCTGACCGACACAACAAAACACACTCACACATACTGAGCAGCAGCTGAGATGCTCTACCGAGGTCCTCGTCACTATGGAAAGAAATTAAACGCTGGCTTCCTCTGACGTCAGTGCAAAATTGATGAATCCTGTCCAGACCACCGCTCCGCCTACGTTGGCGTACACATGCAGCGCAAAATCTGAGGATCTCGAGAGGTCGATTTAACCCTCGAGCAGTCCGTCCATTCGTTGGTGAAACCATCGCTACACAGCTTTCAGGAGCTTCCCCTCTCTCTCTCTCTCTCTCTCTCTCTCTGGAGTAAACCCCTCCAGGGTCGTGCCTTTCTCCGAGTCCCGCCTCCCGTCAGCGTGGATATGATGGATGCTGTGTGTTTGTAGGTTGTGTGTGTAGACTGGGGGCATAAAAAGGGGGATTTTCCATCTTTTTTTTTTACTGTTTTTATCATTTTATTCTTGGACCAAGCTAAAGCTTTCATACTCATGTTGTTTTCTGTTACTTTATGATGGACTTATTTCGGTGCATTAACCTGTGTGTCAGTGTTGAGGATTCGGTGAAACAGTCAGAACTCTTTCGTAAAGATGTGATGTGTTTAGGATGTCAGATCTGGCGCTGCTCCGTTGACAACAAACGGGGGATTTCTGTGTAAATTTCTACACCCAAACGAGGTTTAAATGTTCTGTCATAATTGCTCGCCAATCCAGATTTCTATCATCTTTTTGTTTCACAAAATCAGCGACCAGTTTGTCACCAGCTGAGTTACTATTGCTGCCTTCAAATGGAAACTTGTGAGCTCGTGGTTACGGCGTGGGAAGTCTTGTATATGATATGCTTGCCTTTCAAGTGGTTGAGAAACATGGACGCTACTGTTGGCGTCTAGAAGCCACTGAGGTTAACAATTTAGCAAGCTAGCGAGCGGGTTACCTAACGCAGGAAATGCAAAGGCATAATGACAGAGAAAGATGAGGCCGTTGGGAATATCAACATTTTCCTCAGACATATTATAAAATAACAAAGATAAACTTAAATGTCTCCGCCATTTCTGAAAACGTCAACAAACACGTCACAACTCGTAGCTTTCAGAAAATGTCCACTTTGGAAGGAATGAATATGACAGGAGGAGGGCGTTCTCCTCATGAACACAGTAAACAGGACCCTATTAGAAGGCAGCATCAGTCACATCACTTCAGAAAAGAGAGGTAGAAGTTCAAACACTGACCCAACAACACACCTGTGCATCCTTAAATATGGGTGTCATCCCCCTTTTACTTCACACTTTCCCACAGGTTGATCCACCAGAATGAGGCGTTTTGTAAAGTAAGATGTTTTTAATGAATGAAGCCTCCCGTGCACAGAGCTGCTGTTTACATTTTCTGGTCTGTACATATTCACATACTATATATAGATATAAACATACATATATACAGTTATAACGCGTCATCTGATGATGGTTTTTTTTTATGCCCCCCCGTAGGAGGAGTTAAGTTATTTAGTGTGTACAGTAAAAAAGCTCAAATGTTTTAAGGGCTTCAGCTTTAGATCGACCGCCCTGTTTTTAAATTGTAAAGCTTCTTTAGTCGTGATCTTAACGCTACTCTTCGCTCTCCTCTGACAATCGCTTCACTATTTGAACCCCAAATGTTGTGAGAAGACGCCTTGATTCTAGCTGTGTGATATGGCCTATATATATGAACTCAGCTCAGGACAGCAACATGTCTTTAAACAACACCTGTTGTCAGAAACTCTAAATCGACGAGGCCTCTCCGTGCTGCCTTAATATATCCACACGGTTCCCTCTTGATGTTTTTTTCTTGTCCAAATTAAAAAGTTGAAGGAGAAATAAACACAGTTGTGCTATTTATGACTGTTTAAAAAAACATAACGAAACGGCAGGCGTGTGAATCTGGACTCCAGTTGCTGCTTTTAATCCGTAGAGTTCAATAGTTTGCTTCCTGTTTTGTGATTTTGTCTCAACATACAAAATGTTAGAAGACGACTGAGGTTGCAGAGACGACGTGGACGCCTGTATTCAGTAAAACCTGATGCAGATAAAGGTTATTTTGTGTTTACATTCTAGTCCTAAAGCTTCATCAGAATATGTTGTGGATAAACAGCAGCATGTTCACATTCAGCTCCTCATCCAGACGGCTACAGTTTGATTCTCCCTTTAACTGTGTCCTGTTTTTATGCCACTTTATGAGCATCTTCTTGTCAGTTATTTCACTATATGATCCAGAAATCTAACCCAGTGATACTTTCCTTCATAATGACACTGTGTAACAAGGCTTTAACTTTCAGTTCCAACTTTACAAAATGCAGCCAAAGCAACATCCGAACTGACTTTAGAGAGTTTTCATTTTCATCTTTTACCCTCTGTGTCTCCTTACAGAGCGAGGAATCACTGTGTTTTGTTTTGGTGGGGCTGTGTAGCTCTTTAGTTAAAGAGGACCTATTTGTGCTTTTGTGCTTTTTCTCCCTTTCCTTTAGTGTGTTTGATAGTTTTTTGTGTGCATGTACACTGTAAAAGGTCTGCAAAGTTAGAAAGCCCAAAGTCAACGCCAAAGGGCGTTTGTCTCCCCCACAGAAACACTGCTCCTGAAACGCCTCAATTGAAGTCCCGCCTTTTCTTCCGTAACATGGTGATGTCACCAAGTAATGCCGACCTTAAACCAAACGACTTTTCAAGCGATTTTACTGTCGCAGACATATTTCCAATGTCAGAATAAAATCATTTTGCGGCACACTCCCGTGATCTCCATCCTTTTAGTGTGAGGTGGTCATAAAACTCAGTCCAAGCTGTCTTAAAGGTCCCATATTGAAAAAAGTGAAATTTTCATGTCTTTCATATTATAAAGCAGGTTTAAGTGCTTTATAAATACTGTTAAACTATCAAAACGCTCAATATATGGTGAAATACACACAGCCCGTATTCACAAATTGCACGTTTGAAACAAGCTGTTAGGATTTCTGTCCGTTTGTGATGTCACAAACATACAATATTTAGACCATCACGCGGTTTTAAACATAAACATTCTAAATGTGTCCCAGTTTATTTCCTGTTGCAGTGTATGTGAATGACATCAGCTGACAAGAAGTACCCAAACTGTTGCCTAGCAACGTAATTCCATTGAAATGCACTAAAACGGAGCGTTTCAGACAGAGGGTGAATACAGGTATATTCAGACAGACAGGATGAGGAAAATAAAGTGTTTTTTTTACATTAGAGCATGTAAACATGTTCTAGTAGAAACACAAAATACAAGTAAGAACCTGAAAATGAGCACGATATGGGACCTTTAAGTCTTTTTCTCGTCTTGACGTTCCGGTAAAATCAAACAAGTTTAATATTATCATTAAGTTCAATGACGTGAACATCAACCACCGATAGGAGCGCAAACGGGGTAGAAAGTCAACATGGAGGAGCTGGTGGAGTTGTGGAGTGAACGAGAGCGTCTCTTTGACGTGTCCTCTTGTTTGTACCGCGATAGAGTGGAGAAGGAAAAAAGGACGTTTCAGCTAAAGATTGCTGGCTTCAATCTTATAAATCTGTCTGCAGTACTCGCTCTCTCTCTCTCTTTCTATGAGTATGAGGAAAATAAAGATTTCTTTTTAACATTAAGGCATGTAAATGTACAGTAGAAACCCAAAATACAAGTTTGCACCTGGAAATGAGCATAGTAGGTCCTCTTTAAGTGATGAGAACCAATCAATGTGATCGGAAAAGATGTGACACTTTTCTTTGGCTTTGGGAGGTCTGTTTAAGGATTACTAGTCGTGTCCCGTCCGCGGATCATCTGAAAAACCAAAGTCTCATTTATTCCAAACTTTACAGTCAAAGAACCATGTTGCTAATCTTTTTATTACAGTTTTTATTGTGTTTTTCCTGCTTTCCACGCAGCGATTGGTTCCCATTTATCACCAAAAATGGGATGAAAATCAACGGCAGACTCACAACAGAAACTTGCTTGAGATGTATAAACCATCACAGTTAAACCATTGATTTAGTCTCTGTTTACAGTCCTATTATCATTGAACAGAAATCAGTTATTATACCACAATAATGGACCTTTAAGAGTCCAAGAGTCTGCTGATTGATTTTCACAATGCACGGATATGAATAGAAGTCAATGGCTGCAGGGAAGGAAGGAGAACTCTGTTTAGAAATCTCATGAAAGAAATAGTAAAGAAATAATATGCAGGATTTGTAGTTGTCTTGATTCTCTTGTTTGCTGATAGTTTTAACCCTTTAACTACTTTGCCAACCCCCCGTGCACTCTCCTTCTGTCTCGCCTCTAGAATAAAACCCACCGTTGACTTCTTGTACAGATCTTCTGGGTGTGAATGTTCCTGCAGGTAGTCGTGTCCTGTATGTGTGTGAGAGATGTTGTTTGTATAAAGTGCTTTACCCCGAGGCTGTGTCTCTGTCCTAAATAAAAACGTGTACATATATTTCCACACTGGTTTCTCTGCCTGTTTTATCATCATCATCATGAGTGGGAAGTCTTTAACCCTCCGAGGATCCCAACCGACTTCACTCTGTTTCAGAGGCGGCACCAGGTTCACTTTTAGAGCTGAAGCTATTGTTGTTGATTCTTTTCTTTTCCCTCATTTTCTGCATTGAGGTAACAAATGAACAAATAAATAAATACAGAAAGAAATACACTTTTCACATCTGTAACTCTTTCATCTGCCCGACTGCACTTATTTGTTAATAAAAGTATAAATTGTTTTGAAACTAACTAAAGACTTTTAAGCCAACAATATCAGGGACCAAATGTTTATTTATATTATAATAAATACAGTTATGTAAAGTTTATTTAAAATAAAAGTCTGATCATAAATCACATAGGTCATCTGGAAAAAATCAATTATCCTAGAAACTACTATAGAGAAAAATAGAAAATAATATTATTGACCCCAAAAGAAAAGAATATGAATGTAATAATATATTATATAATAACAAAATAATGATAATTTAAAAAAAAAATGCTGGTGGCCGCCGTTCCTCATTTTCTGCATTGAGGTAACAAATGAACAAATAAATAATAAATACATAATAATAATAATATAAACAGTTATTTAAAGTTTATTCAAAATAGAAATCTGATCATAAATCACATAAGTCATCTGGAAAAAAACAATTATCCTACAAAATGCTATAGAGAAAAATAGAATATAGAAAATAATATTATTGACCCCAAAAGAAAAGAAAATATGTAATAATAATAATAATAATAATATAATATTATATAATAATAATAACAAAATAATGATAACTTAAAAAAAAAAATGCTGGTGGCCGCCGTTCCTCATTTTCTGTATTGAGGTAACAAATGAATAAATAAATAAATAATAAATACATAATAATAATATATACAATTATAAAAAGTTTATTTAAAATTAATTATAATAAAAAATGTAATATTATAATTTAAATGATTTTGCGGTGCGGGGGCTCCAAATCTTTATCTGGCCTATAGGGCACCAGAAGGTTTAGAGCCGGCCCTGGAAACTCTACAAGGTTAGTTAAGAGCCTCTTCTGGCTGTTTTGCACACATCAGAGCACCAAAATTAAATGAGGTCAGTGAACACCTCTCACACACAAACACACACACACACACACACACACACTGTAGTTTCATAAAGACTGTATACTAATGGAGGTTATAAAAGATTAAAGTCTGTATTGCTTCTTAAATCTGGATCCACCACATATTTTTATATATTTTAGTTGGATTCTGGTGTCTGAGCACTGAAATATCCAACATTTTGCAGCAGAAAATAGATTATAAATTATTTTTTATAATTCTTCTTTTTTTTATTTCCCATTAAAATTGCACTTTTTAATTTAGTCTATTTATTCACATATTAATAAATACATTTGTAAACAAATGTATTAATGCCTATTTTTTTATCTATTTATTTATGAATTCATAAATGTATTTTTGTACTTATTGACTGTTTTATTTATTTTTTTGTAAATCCCTTTTTAATTTGAACTATTTATTGATGGATTCATATTTCATTTGTAAATTATTTTTTATAATTCTTCTTTTTTTATTTCTCATTAAATTGCCCTTTTCTTGTAATTTTTGTTATCAAGAGCTCGTTATCCTTAGAACATTTTAAAAGTAAATAATCTTCACATTTAATTCATGATGTCTAATTATCTTTTGATATGTTTAGATATATTTTTAATTTTGTTTTTCGTATGTATTTCATTGTTTTTATTGGATTGTTTTCCACTGTTTGTTTTTTTCTGCACATTTTGTGTTCTTCTTGTTGTTGTTTAACTTTTGTTGTATTTTTTAAAATATGTTAGTTTAGATCTTTCTTTCTTTTTCTCCTGGGGTTATAGTGAGGAGCCTCTTCTGGCTGTTTTGCACACATCAGAGCACCGAAATTAAATGAGGTCAGTGAACGCCTCTCACACACACACACACACACACTGTAGTTTCATAAAGACTATGTATACTGATGGAGGTGATAAAGGATAAAGTCTGTATTGCTTCTTAAATCTGGATCCACCACATGTTTTTATATATTTTAGTTGGATTCTGGTGTCTGAGCACTGAAATATCCGACATTTTGCAGCAGATCTGGCAACCCGACAGCTCATTTTAACAGACTGATTTAGACAGAAATCCGTACAATCATCCTCGTCCTCTATCTGTTGAGTTTATTTCAGATATGCATGTGTGTTTGGGTTTCTGCAGAGGTGCAAATAACCTCTGAAGTGAATCACATCTGCACGTTTGTGGTGTACCTGAACGCACCTGATCCGCCATATTAAAACGTGATCCCCACTTCCCTCCACTTTGCTGCAAAAAACACCAGATTAGCCCTCTGATTTATTTACTAAAGACTCATAATTGTCTTGTTTTGCTCAGTTTGCAGTGATTTTATTGATCTTAAATGTGTTTTAGCTGCTTTTGCATCCTCCTGATCATGCAGGGACTTCTATAATGACTTCTTTTCTGACACTTCTAGTTATTTTCTGCACCGTTTTTAGTTTCTCCTGCATGTCTGGATGAAATTAGGTGAATTTAAATCCACCCCTCTAATTTATTGATTTATGTCTCATAATTGTCTTGTTTTGCATCAGTTTGCAGTGATTTTATTGATCTTTAATGTGTTTTTGCTGCTTTTGCATCCTCCTCATTATACAGGGACTTCTATAATGTCTTTTCTGACACTTTTAGTGATTTTCTGCACCGTTTTTAGTTTCTCCTGCATGTCTGGATGAAATTAGGTGAATTTAAAGCCACCAATACAGAACTGAGAACAATATTATAATAATAATTATTATTATTATATTTATCATTATTATTATTATATTGATTTGTTATTTATGTCTCACATTTTCTTGTTTTGCTCAGTTCACAGTGATTTTATTGATCATAAATGTGTTTTTTTTTTGCTGCTTTTGCAACCTCCTGATCATGCAGGGACTTCTATAATGTCTTCTTTTCTAACACTTTTAGTGATTTTCTGCACCGTTTTTAGTTTCTCCTGCATGTCTGGATGAAATTAGGTGAATTTAAACCCACCAACAACATAGACCTGAGCACATGAACTCTCTGAACCCGGATCCGTCCTCCTGATTGGACCTGCAGCTGCAGCTGTGTGTCTACTTCACTGCAGCTTGTTTTTATAATAAGAAGCCTCTCATGGCCTCATAAAGCGGATCTGGAGTCAGTTTGCACGAGGAGACATGATGAGTATCGATAAGGTGAAATCAGCTTAATGGATCTGTTTAATTGCCACCATGCTGCGACCCCTCTGATTGATCCTTCTGCGCATGCGCAGCGAAAAAAAACCCCAGAAGAAATACGAATGGATGCAGTCAGAGAGGAGGATGAAGGAGAGGTCTCACTCTGACTCTACTTCTGGATACAGTAAACCGGAGCACATAATATGCAAGACTTAAAGGACCATACCTGTGTTTGGTAGTTATTAACTGGATATTACTGCACTGGTGGAAGAAGCATTCAGATCATGTTACTGAAGTAAATGTAGTAATACTACAATGTAAAAATACTATGACCAAAAGTACCTACCCACCTGTCTGTCTGTCTATCTACCTACCTGTCTGTCTATCTACCTACCTGTCTGTCTATCTACCTACCTACCTGTCTGTCCATCTACCTACCTGTCTGTCTGTCTGTCTATCTATCTACCTGTCTGTCTGTCTACCTACCTGCCTACCTACCTGTCTGTCTGTGTGTCTGTCTATCTACCTACCTGTCTGTCTGTATATCTACCTACCTACCTGTCTGTCTGTCTATCTATCTACCTGTCTGTCTGTCTGTCTGCCTACCTACCTGTCTGTCTGTGTGTCTGTCTATCTACCTACCTGTCTGTCTGTCTATCTACCTACCTGTCTGTCTGTATATCTACCTACCTACCTGTCTGTCTGTCTGTCTGTCTGTCTATCTACCTACCTGTCTGTCTGTCTATCTACCTACCTGTCTGTCTGTCTGTCTGTCTATCTACCTACCTGTCTGTCTGTCTATCTACCTACCTACCTGTCTGTCTATCTACCTACCTGTCTGTGTGTCTGTCTATCTACCTACCTGTCTGTCTGTCTGTCTATCTACCTGTCTGTCTGTCTGTCTATCTACCTACCTGTCTGTCTGTCTATCTACCTACCTGTCTGTCTGTCTATCTACCTACCTGTCTGTCTGTCTATCTACCTGTCTGTCTGTCTGTCTACCTACCTACCTACCTGTCTGTCTGTCTATCTGTCTGTCTATCTGTCTGTCTGTCTATCTACCTACCTACCTACCTGTCTGTCTGTCTGTCTGTCTGTCTGTCTGTCTGTCTATCTATCTGCCTACCTACCTGTCTGTCTGTCTGTCTGTCTATCTACCTACCTGTCTGTCTGTCTATCTACCTACCTGTCTGTCTGTCTGTCTGTCTGTCTGTCTGTCTGTCTGTCTGTCTATCTACCTACCTGTCTGTCTGTCTATCTACCTACCTGTCTGTCTGTCTGTCTGTCTGTCTGTCTGTCTGTCTGTCTGTCTGTCTACCTACCTGTCTATCTACCTGTCTGTCTGCCTGCATGTCTATCTGTCTGTTTGCCTGTCTGTCTATCTATTGGCCCTAACCGTCGTGTTACGTCACTAGTGAGAGTCGTCCATCCTGCTTCGTAGTGAGTAATGAGTAGTGTGTAGTGAGTAGTGAGTCATCTCCTCACTATAGTGAGTAATGAGTAGTGAGTAGAGAGTAATGAGTAGAGAGTAATGAGTAGTGAGTAGAGAGTAATGAGTAGTGAGTAATGAGTAGTGAGTCATCTCCTCACTATAGTGAGTAATGAGTAGTGAGTAATGAGTAATGAGTAGTGAGTAGAGAGTAATGAGTAGTGTTTAGTGAGTAATGAGTAGAGAGTAATGAGTAATGAGTAGTGTTTAGTGAGTAATGAGTAGTGAGTAATGAGTAGTGTGTAGTGAGTAATGAGTAGAGAGTAATGAGTAATGAGTAGAGAGTAATGAGTAGTGAGTAATGAGTAGAGAGTAATGAGTAATGAGTAGAGAGTAATGAGTAATGAGTAGTGAGTAATGAGTAGAGAGTAATGAGTAGTGTGTAGTGAGTGGTGAGTAGTGAGTCATCTCCTCACTATAGTGAGTAATGAGTAGTGAGTAGAGAGTAATGAGTAGAGAGTAATGAGTAGTGTTTAGTGAGTAATGAGTAGAGAGTAATGAGTAATGAGTAGTGTTTAGTGAGTAATGAGTAGTGAGTAATGAGTAATGAGTAGTGAGTAATGAGTAGAGAGTAATGAGTAATGAGTAGTGAGTAATGAGTAGAGAGTAATGAGTAATGAGTAGAGAGTAATGAGTAGTGAGTAATGAGTAGAGAGTAATGAGTAATGAGTAGAGAGTAATGAGTAATGAGTAGTGAGTAATGAGTAGAGAGTAATGAGTAATGAGTAGAGAGTAATGAGTAGAGAGTAATGAGTAGTGAGTAATGAGTAATGAGTAGTGAGTAATGAGTAGAGAGTAATGAGTAGAGAGTAATGAGTAATGAGTAGAGAGTAATGAGTAATGAGTAATGAGTAGTGAGTAATGAGTAGAGAGTAATGAGTAGTGAGTAATGAGTAATGAGTAGTGAGTAATGAGTAGAGAGTAATGAGTAATGAGTAGAGAGTAATGAGTAATGAGTAATGAGTAGTGAGTAATGAGTAGAGAGTAATGAGTAATGAGTAGTGCGTAATGAGTAGAGAGTAATGAGTAATGAGTAGTGAGTAATGAGTAGAGAGTAATAAGTAATGAGTAGAGAGTAATGAGTAATGAGTAGAGAGTAATGAGTAATGAGTAGAGAGTAATGAGTAATGAGTAATGAGTAATGAGTAGAGAGTAATGAGTAGTGAGTAGTGAGTAATGAGTAATGAGTAGAGAGTAATGAGTAATGAGTAATGAGTAGAGAGTAATGAGTAGTGAGTAATGAGTAGAGAGTAATGAGTAATGAGTAATGAGTAGTGAGTAATGAGTAGTGAGTAATGAGTAGAGTGTAATGAGTAATGAGTAATGAGTAGTGAGTAATGAGTAGAGAGTAATGAGTAATGAGTAGAGAGTAATGAGTAGTGAGTAATGAGTAGAGAGTAATGAGTAATGAGTAGAGAGTAATGAGTAATGAGTAGTGAGTAATGAGTAATGAGTAATGAGTAATGAGTAGTGAGTAATGAGTAGAGAGTAATGAGTAATGAGTAGAGAGTAATGAGTAGTGAGTAATGAGTAGAGAGTAATGAGTAATGAGTAGAGAGTAATGAGTAATGAGTAGTGAGTAATGAGTAGAGAGTAATGAGTAATGAGTAGAGAGTAATGAGTAGTGAGTAATGAGTAGAGAGTAATGAGTAATGAGTAGTGAGTAATGAGTAGAGAGTAATGAGTAGAGAGTAATGAGTAATGAGTAGTGAGTAATGAGTAGAGAGTAATGAGTAATGAGTAATGAGTAATGAGTAGTGAGTAATGAGTAATGAGTAGTGAGTAATGAGTAGTGAGTAATGAGTAGTGCGTAATGAGTAGAGAGTAATGAGTAATGAGTAATGAGTAGAGAGTAATGAGTAATGAGTAGTGAGTAATGAGTAGAGAGTAATGAGTAATGAGTAGTGCGTAATGAGTAGTGAGTAATGAGTAGTGAGTAGTGAGTAATGAGTAGAGAGTAATGAGTAGTGAGTAATGAGTAATGAGTAATGAGTAGTGAGTAGTGAGTAATGAGTAATGAGTAATGAGTAATGAGTAATGAGTAATGAGTAGTGCGTAATGAGTAGTGAGTAATGAGTAGTGAGTAGTGAGTAATGAGTAGAGAGTAATGAGTAATGAGTAGAGAGTAATGAGTAATGAGTAATGAGTAATGAGTAGAGAGTAATGAGTAATGAGTAGAGAGTAATGAGTAGAGAGTAATGAGTAGTGAGTAGTGAGTAGTGAGTAGTGAGTAATGAGTAGTGAGTAATGAGTAGAGAGTAATGAGTAGAGAGTAATGAGTAGTGAGTAATGAGTAGTGTTTAGTGTGTAGTGAGTAATGAGTAGTGAGTCATCTCCTCACTATAGTGAGTAATGAGTAGTGAGTAGAGAGTAATGAGTAATGAGTACTGAGTAATGAGTAGTGAGTAGAGAGTAATGAGTAATGAGTAGTGAGTAGTGAGTAGTGAGTAGTGAGTAATGAGTAGAGAGTAATGAGTAGAGAGTAGTGAGTAATGAGTAGTGAGTAGTGAGTAATGAGTAGTGAGTAATGAGTAATGAGTAGTGAGTAATGAGTAATGAGTAGTGAGTAGTGAGTAATGAGTAGTGCGTAATGAGTAGAGAGTAATGAGTAATGAGTAATGAGTAGTGAGTAATGAGTAGAGAGTAATGAGTAATGAGTAATGAGTAATGAGTAATGAGTAGTGCGTAATGAGTAGTGAGTAATGAGTAGTGAGTAGTGAGTAATGAGTAGAGAGTAATGAGTAGTGAGTAATGAGTAATGAGTAATGAGTAATGAGTAATGAGTAGTGAGTAATGAGTAGTGAGTAATGAGTAATGAGTAATGAGTAATGAGTAGTGCGTAATGAGTAGTGAGTAATGAGTAGTGAGTAGTGAGTAATGAGTAGAGAGTAATGAGTAATGAGTAGAGAGTAATGAGTAATGAGTAGAGAGTAATGAGTAATGAGTAATGAGTAATGAGTAGTGAGTAGTGAGTAGTGAGTAATGAGTAGTGAGTAATGAGTAGAGAGTAATGAGTAGAGAGTAATGAGTAGTGAGTAATGAGTAGTGTTTAGTGTGTAGTGAGTAATGAGTAGTGAGTAGAGAGTAATGAGTAATGAGTAATGAGTACTGAGTAATGAGTAGTGAGTAGAGAGTAATGAGTAATGAGTAATGAGTAGTGAGTAGTGAGTAGTGAGTAGTGAGTAATGAGTAGAGAGTAATGAGTAGAGAGTAGTGAGTAATGAGTAGTGAGTAGTGAGTAATGAGTAGTGAGTAATGAGTAGTGAGTAATGAGTAATGAGTAGTGAGTAATGAGTAATGAGTAGTGAGTAATGAGTAGAGAGTAATGAGTAGAGAGTAATGAGTAGAGAGTAGTGAGTAGAGTAATGAGTAGAGAGTAGTGAGTAATGAGTAGTGAGTAGTGAGTAGTGAGTAATGAGTAGAGAGTAATGAGTAGAGAGTAGAGAGTAGTGAGTAATGAGTAGTGAGTAATGAGTAATGAGTAGTGAGTAATGAGTAGAGAGTAATGAGTAGAGAGTAGTGAGTAATGAGTAGTGAGTAATGAGTAATGAGTAGTGAGTAATGAGTAGAGAGTAATGAGTAGAGAGTAGTGAGTAATGAGTAGTGAGTAATGAGTAATGAGTAGAGAGTAATGAGTAGAGAGTAGTGAGTAATGAGTAGAGAGTAGTGAGTAATGAGTAGTGAGTAATGAGTAATGAGTAGTGAGTAATGAGTAGAGAGTAATGAGTAGAGAGTAGTGAGTAATGAGTAGTGAGTAATGAGTAATGAGTAGAGAGTAATGAGTAGAGAGTAGTGAGTAATGAGTAGAGAGTAGTGAGTAATGAGTAGAGAGTAATGAGTAGAGAGTAGTGAGTAATGAGTAGTGAGTAGAGAGTAATGAGTAGAGAGTAGTGAGTAATGAGTAGTGAGTAGTGAGTAGTGAGTAATGAGTAGAGAGTAATGAGTAGAGAGTAGAGAGTAGTGAGTAATGAGTAGTGAGTAATGAGTAGTGAGTAATGAGTAGAGAGTAATGAGTAGAGAGTAGTGAGTAATGAGTAGTGAGTAATGAGTAATGAGTAGTGAGTAATGAGTAGAGAGTAATGAGTAGAGAGTAGTGAGTAATGAGTAGTGAGTAATGAGTAATGAGTAGTGAGTAGTGAGTAATGAGTAGTGAGTAATGAGTAATGAGTAGTGAGTAGTGAGTAGTGAGTAATGAGTAATGAGTAGAGAGTAATGAGTAATGAGTAGTGAGTAATGAGTAATGAGTAGTGAGTAATGAGTAGTGAGTAATGAGTAATGAGTAGAGAGTAATGAGTAATGAGTAGAGAGTAATGAGTAATGAGTAGTGAGTAATGAGTAGTGAGTAATGAGTAATGAGTAGAGAGTAATGAGTAGTGAGTAGTGAGTAATGAGTAATGAGTAGAGAGTAATGAGTAATGAGTAGTGAGTAGTGAGTAGTGAGTAATGAGTAATGAGTAGTGAGTAATGAGTAATGAGTAGTGAGTAGTGAGTAATGAGTAGTGAGTAGTGAGTAATGAGTAGTGAGTAATGAGTAATGAGTAATGAGTAGTGAGTAGTGAGTAATGAGTAATGAGTAGTGAGTAGTGAGTAGTGAGTAATGAGTAATGAGTAGTGAGTAGTGAGTAATGAGTAATGAGTAGTGAGTAATGAGTAGAGAGTAATGAGTAATGAGTAGTGAGTAATGAGTAGTGAGTAGTGAGTAGTGAGTAATGAGTAGTGAGTAGTGAGTAGTGAGTAATGAGTAATGAGTAGTGAGTAGTGAGTAATGAGTAATGAGTAGAGAGTAATGAGTAATGAGTAGTGAGTAGTGAGTAATGAGTAATGAGTAGTGAGTAATGAGTAGTGAGTAGTGAGTAGTGAGTAATGAGTAATGAGTAGTGAGTAGTGAGTAATGAGTAATGAGTAGAGAGTAATGAGTAATGAGTAGTGAGTAGTGAGTAATGAGTAATGAGTAGTGAGTAGTGAGTAGTGAGTAATGAGTAATGAGTAGTGAGTAGTGAGTAATGAGTAATGAGTAGTGAGTAATGAGTAGAGAGTAATGAGTAATGAGTAGTGAGTAATGAGTAGTGAGTAGTGAGTAGTGAGTAATGAGTAATGAGTAGTGAGTAGTGAGTAGTGAGTAATGAGTAATGAGTAGTGAGTAGTGAGTAATGAGTAGAGAGTAATGAGTAGTGAGTAGTGAGTAGTGAGTAGTGAGTAGTGAGTAATGAGTAATGAGTAGTGAGTAGTGAGTAGTGAGTAATGAGTAGAGAGTAATGAGTAGTGAGTAATGAGTAGTGTTTAGTGTGTAGTGAGTAGAGAGTGGTGAGTAGTGAGTAGTGAGTAATGAGTAGAGAGTAATGAGTAATGAGTAGAGAGTAATGAGTAGTGAGTAGTGAGTAGTGAGTAATGAGTAATGAGTAGTGAGTAGTGAGTAATGAGTAGTGAGTAATGAGTAATGAGTAGTGAGTAGTGAGTAATGAGTAGAGAGTAATGAGTAGTGAGTAGTGAGTAATGAGTAGTGTTTAGTGTGTAGTGAGTAGAGAGTGGTGAGTAGTGAGTCATCTTCTCACTAAACGATCTTCGGTCGGCAGAGTGGAGAGTGTCCGTTGTGCGCATGCGCTCCTCGGGATTAATGTGAAGGCACAAAAGTGGCGCTACACCGTCTCGAGCTCTCCTCCGGTAAGAGACCGTTTACACCGACGGGCTTTTCTTTCTCTACATTATTACAGCTGTTCCACCCCCTGATTACTACAAAGTTTAGGGAAACTTTTGTGCGGGCCGTCGGGGCGTGTTACCGGGCTGTCCTCCGGGACTGTTACCGGGACGAGAGGACACGGTTAAAGACCGTTAAACCGTTAATATGAACAGATTGCTCCTCTCTGTCCGCCTCTGGGCTCCAGTATTGTTCAGTTGGAGCCCTAATGGCGGCCGGTAGCAGGCTGTTACCGCCGGGAGGAGGAGGAGAGGAGGGGGAGAGGGGGAGGAGGGCTATATGTGGTTACCGGGGTTTAAACCCGGTGTTGTGTCACCGTGACTCCCAGAGAGACCCCCGGTAACGCGGTATCTCTCTGCGCCTCGTTGTTTACCACCATGACACACTAATGCTAGTTTCATGTGATACGTAACGCGGGAGGGCGCCCCCGGTGGCTGCTGGGTAAATCTGCCACTGATTGCGTCCCCCGGTGGCTGCTGGGTAAATTAGTGTCTGTGTCGTCTCGAACGAGCCAGTTCAAAGAGCCGGCTCTTTTTTATTATTATTATTATTATTAAAGGTACTGTTTTTAGGATTCAGAAATGCTTGTTAACAGCGACACCTGTGGCCGTTAAGTCAACGAAAGTCAGCGTCGGGCTCGCGCTTGCTCGCTCTACATAGACATGAACGAGCATCGCTCAAAACAGTGAGGCGACACACGTCAGCTAAAAGCACAATATCACTATATTTCAGCTGCTTGGCAGTAATGTTAGCTGACCAGACCAAGGTCTCTCCATGAATCAATGCTGATACTAGTGTTGGCTTTTCCTGCCACAGCCTCCAGGAAGCAACGGGGCTCCGCAGCGAGTAACGTTATCATCTCCGACCGCGGCCGGAGGGAACAGGGGAGACACCAGAGTTTTGGTCGGAAACGATAACGTTTCTCGCTGCGGAGCCCCGTCACTTCACAAGACACGGGAAACCTCTGTTGGTCTGGAGGAGCTGCAGCAGTTATTTCTGCACAAACGTCCACTAGATATTCTCAGAGCTACGAAGTCTTCTGCAGTGTGGAGTGATCGCGCGTTCACGTCTAGAGGTGGAGCGAGACAGCGAGGATGCGCGCGGTGTGTGTGAGTGAAGGCAGGCAGAGGAGGAGAGACAGCCCGCACACGCGAGCGCGTGCGCACGCATGTGTCCCGACCCGGTACATTTATACGCTTAAAAAGTTACAAACAGTCCCTTTATTAATAATAATAAAAAATTGGACTTATAAAGCGCCTTTCAGAAACCCAAGGACGTTTTACAAAGGGGGCACACAAAATCATACAAACAAATAACACAGAGGAGAAACTATAGCTAAGTAATTCAAACGAGTGATGTGTAGGAAGAGTCAGCCGGTGGCTACTGGGTAATCTGCCACTGATTGTGCCCCCGGTGGCTGCTGGGTAAATTAGTGATGTGTCGTCGCGAACGATCCGGTTCAAAGAGCCATCTCTTTTTAGTGAACGATAAGAGATTGCTCCCCGTTTTTATTTTCCTTTCTTTAATTAATTCAAGGCAGAATGGTAGGACACTCCATGCACTGACTGTGACTGAATGTTGTGTTATTGACGTCAATTGATGTTGTGTTATTGAGTTGATTCACCTCAAAAATAATTATCCACTGAGTTACAGACGTCTCTTTCCCAATGTAAGTCCATGGGAAAGAGTCTTTTTGGGCACAACGGCATCACGTGACGGACACAGAAGTTGTAGTACCACCGTTTGACCACTATAAAAGTCCGGATCGTCGACCAGCGCTCTTCCTGGTGGCTTGACTGACTGTGACTGAATGTTGTGTTATTGACGTCCGTGCGACCAATCAGGTGATGACAGACAAGGATCATACCATCAAGCAGGGAGGGACGGGGGTGTGCGGCGCGCAGACGGTCTACAGGTACAGAGCATGGATGTATTAAAAGAACTGGATACAGCGTTGGAGGCGGGGCCCCGGTCATTCCTATGAGAGTTGCTCAGTGCTACGAAGCACTAAATGGCTCGACTTCCGTCTGGAAAAGTACCCGTATCTTGGCGGATCTTGGGCAACTGGGACATGCGCAGTAGCGTCCGCTCGGTCACATGACTCGGTCACGGGGTCCCAATGTCACGGTCTGGGTCTCACTCACATGAACGGAGAAAGGGAAATAACTCTGGATTCAGCTATTAGTGCATTTTACAACTTTAAAAACTTAATTTTTGAAATAAGTGCTATTAAGCTGTTCGTACTGGGAAGTTGATTCACCTCAAAAAAATGTATCCGCTGAGTTACAGACTTCTCTTTCCCAATGCAAGTCTATGGGAAAAAGTATTTTTGGGCCCAATAGCTTCACGTGACTGACACGGAAGTTGCAGTACTGCCGTTTGACCACTACGAAAGTCCGGATCGTCGACCGGTGCACTTCCTGGGGGCTTGACTGTGACTGAATGTTGTGTTATTGACGTCCGTGCCACCAATCAGGTGATGACAGACAAGGATCATACCATCAAGCAGGGAAGGGCAGGGGTGCGTGGCGCGCTGACGGTCTACAGGTACAGAGCAGGAGAGAGGAGGAGAGAAAGAGAGAGAGGAGTGCGGTGCACGAATAGCAGACAAGATGAGTGACAGTCGGAAACGAAGCAGCATGTAAAATTATGGTATTCTGAAAATTATAAGGTTAAGTATAATTCAATTAAATAATTTAAGTGATATATGTGCACACATGTTAATCATAGGTCAAAACAGCTAGCTAAATTTGGCTGAATTGTAAAAAGGCAGATGTGAAGTAAAATGAAGAGTCGTTTGGGAGCCGAAAGAGCCGGCTCTTCTTTGTTGAGCTGAGCCAAATGATCTGGCTCATTAAAAAGAGCCTGAATTCCCATCAGTGGTAAATGTGCCACTGATTGCGCCAGGCAGGCAGGCAGGCAGGCAGGCAGGCTGGACCACTCCGGTGCAGAGGGGTACCTTTCCAATTTAAAAAAAAAACAGCCTCACAGGTATCATACAAAACGGGTTTTTTTAATCTGGTATCCTGTTTCTGGTGCTACATGATCATGTGCACGACTAGAAACATGCAAAAAGAATGGTTGCATAGTGGAACCACGCGGTACAACATTGAGTCACACTGTGCAACATTAATGACTTTTATTTAATATTTAAATGTATTTTTTGCATGTTTTGGTGCACAATGTTGCAGTCTGTGCATGCTCTCCTCCACTGGCTGTTTGCGCCAGGAAGGAGCATGCAGAGGGGTTCGGAACGGAATAACCTGAACCACGTTTCTCCTGGAACTATAGTTTTTTGCATTTTTCTTTAAATGTATATTTTGCATTTTTTGGTGCACAATGGTGCAGTCTGTGCATGCTCTCCTCCCCTCAGTCCTGCCGCTAATGCACTCTCTGTTTGCGCCAGGAAGGAGCAGAGGAAGAGGGGTGGGAACGGAACAACCTGAACCATGTTTCTCCTGGAACTATAGTTGGAAGCACTCCTTTTTTTTCTACCTGGGTTATTTATGGAGGAGTTGCGCAGCTCAGGTAGTTTCTGTGTCTTTAAAGTTTTCCATAGTTTGTCAGAATAAGGAGAAGGAATGGATCAGTTGTAATACTTTGGACTGGATTTGGTGCTGCTGTTGGTGGAGCTGGTGTTAACCAAGGGCACCGTGATATACAGGCTGTCCTTCACTGCTGATTCCTCTTCTAGTCCAGGTTTAGTTGCAGCCAGGTAATATTGTAGCCCATCAGCTGGTTTGGTTTGGGAGGATGTTCAGGTGGCTGCGCATTACGCATCACTTCTCAGTGACATAAGCCTTATATAATAACCTCAGTCGCTTTTTATTATTTTAATATGTCATTAGTCGGTTGATAATCTGCGCAACTGGCGCAAACAATCCCCCCCAACCATGTGACCTGCTGGGGAACATGATGCAGAAATAGGTAGAGAGGTGGAGGAGCACCTTTATGCAAGGTGATGATGTGGCTTGTTTTGCGCAGATTTGTGCGAAGTGTCTCAGCCCAGCCCACCTCTCTCTCTCTCTCTCTCTCTCTCTCTCTCTCTCTCTGTGTGTCTGTGTGTCTCTGTCCTTCTCTCTCTCTCTCTCTCTCTCTCTCTCTCTCTCTCTGTGTCTGTGTGTCTCTGTCCTTCTCTCTCTCTCTCTCTCTCCCTCTCTCTCTCTCTCTCTCTCTGTCCCCCTCTCTCTCTCTCTCTCTGTGTCTGTGTGTCTCTATCCTTCTCTCTCTCTCTCTCTCTCCCTCTCTCTCTCTCTCTGTCCCCCTCTCTCTCTCTCTCCCCCTCTCTCCCTTTCCCCCTCTCTCTCTCCCCCTCTCTCTCTCTCTCTCTCTCCCCCTCTCTCTCTTTCCCCCTCTCTCTCTCTCTCTCTCTCTCTCTCTCTCTGTCTCTGTCCCTCTCTCTCTCTCGTGCTCTCTCTCTCTGTCTCTCTGTCCCTCTCTCTGTCTCTCTCTCTCTCTGTCTCTGTCCCTCTCTCTCTCGTGCTCTCTCTCTCTGTGTCTCTCTGTCCCTCTCTCTCTCTGTCTCTCTCTCTCTCTGTGTCTGTCTCTCTCTCTGTCTGTCTCTGTCTCTCTCTCTGTCCCTCTCTTTCTCCCTCCCTCTCTCTCTCTCTCAATTCAATTCAAAATGGCTTTATAGTGATGACGTAACACTGTACATGTTGCCAAAGCGTATTCAAATTATGAAAATTTACATTTCATTAACATCAATGAAATAAAATAAAAAATCCTTTTCAATCAATCAATTGGAACGATGTCAACAGGAAACGAACAACAACAACAAGGTGCAGACAGCTGTCCCTGTCCCTCAGTTGATGTCCCTGTCCCTCAGTTGATGGCTAGCAGCAACATAGACTGCTACCAGCTCACAGCTCTTAGTGTCCTCCCCCAGTAGGACGGATAAT
The DNA here is from genome assembly GCF_043250625.1 of Sebastes fasciatus. Lineage (NCBI taxonomy): Eukaryota > Metazoa > Chordata > Actinopteri > Perciformes > Sebastidae > Sebastes > Sebastes fasciatus. The sequence goes on along the minus strand of NC_133808.1, from coordinate 30,777,168 downwards.
TTCTCTTCATCTGAGAGCTTCTCTCTCTCTCTCTCTCTCTCTCTCTCTCTCTCGCTCTCTCGCTCTCTCTCTCTCCTCTCTCTCTCTCTCTCTCTCTCTCTCTCTCTCTCTCTCTCTCTCTCTCTCTCTCTCTCTCTCTCTCTGTGTGTGTGTCCACCTGGTGTTGACGTTAAAGGAGAGCAAGGTTGCATGTCAGAGCTCATTAATGCTCGTTTCCCTCGCATCCACGTGAATGCAGGCTCTGCATTGCAGTCTGAACCGAGTCTAGCCCGGGCTATGTTTATTCCCCCCTCTCTTAAACTAGCACTACTCAGTTGCACATCTCTTGTGTTGGTGCTGTGATGCATTTATCTTGCAGCTGGAGGTTTTGCACATAGAGAAGGAAGGAAGGGTGCCTTTGGGTGCTCTCCATATTTTGACACCAGTTAACCCCACGGTCACAGACAGACAGATATAACCCCAACACACACACACATGTTCTTTATGGTTATATCTCCTAAAATACACTCACTAGTTGGATTCCCATCCTGTTTTTTTAACAGTCAAGAATGACTTATTGATCTTGAATGTCACGCTGTTTTGACTTCCTGTCACATGGTCCACATGAGCAACTCCAGCTTCAATGCTTTACAGTCAAGTAATACACACTGTATGCAGCTCTGATGCTTGTGCAATATAATATATGCTGTGTTTTTAATTCAAAAGTACAGACTTTGATCAACTCCCTTCATTTCTGAACAATGTACTTTGACATATTAGCATCTTTCAAGCATGCATTTTTAGCTTCGTTTGCTCTTAATGGCACTAAAATGTCAAACACTTGAGAGCTGGAACACAAACATGAAGTGATAGACAAAAACTAGTAAATTATTATTAATAAGCCACATTTTCAGGTATCCCATATCTTTTAACTTGTTTTAGAGGACTGTTTCTTCAGTAGGGATGCAGCTTTTCCCAGTGGTCAGTAATAGTGGTGTCAGGGGAGGATAATATGGACTATTGGGTGTAACACAATCAGTACCCTCTGTCGATATGTATTTTGAATGTATGGTCCTGGTCAAAGTGTCTTACTGCTGTTTAAATGGGAGCAACTGAAACATCTGATAATACAACACAGTGGCCCTGCTGTAATGTTTAATGTAATCAGTCAGTTAGAGATGCTTGATATTTGTCTTTGAGGGTGTAGTTTGTATTATATCTGAGTAAATATCCCATTAAAGTCTTCCAGTCAGAAGGATGCCGAAATAACTACATAATGATGCAGATTTGTAAAAAGTCTGAATTCATGCTTATTATGCAGCTGCTCCATCAACACTCAACATAAAGTCATCTAGGCATAAATACGGCAGCGACGTTGTTGTTTCTACCACAGACAGTCTGTGGGTTCTACACAGAGTTTGGTCCGGTCTGTACAAGAATATGTTTACACAGACATGCCCACTTTATGATAATCACATGCAGTTTGGGGCAAGTCATAGTCAAGTCAGCACACTGACACACTGACAGCTGTTGTTGCCTGTTGGGCTGCAGTTTGCCATGTTATGATTGGAGCATATTGTTTTATTCTAAATGCAGTACCTGTGAGGGTTTCTGGATCAATATCTGTCATTGTTTTGTGTTAATTGATTTACAATAATAAAATATATACATACATTTGCATAAAGCAGCATATTTGCCCACTCACATGTTGATAAATTGCGAGAGAGAAAGTTGTAAAATGTAAATAAAACCTCAGTATGCCCACCTGTTTCCTCCAAGACACCGTTGCTGTAGAGCTGTGGTTTTTATTGGATGCAACCCACAGTGCTGGAGCCAAAATGGCCGCCGCAATGATGTCAAGCCAGTGACGTTGCTTCCTCTGTGGTGTAGCTCTAAAGGCTGTATTATTCAGGTGTTTTCAGGCTCTACCTGTTCAGGGTGACGAACACAGAGCTGCAAACATCATTGTCTGCACAGATGTGTGTGTGTGTGTGTGTGTGTGTGTTAGCTCACATCTGTGTGTTTGTGCGCTGCAGCTGTCAGCAGTGATGTGATGTGTGATCTCACTGCTGTGTAACATGAAAGGGAGATTTTGACAGAAACAGATCATCATAGAGCGGGCAGACATCGCCCAAAAGAGCTTTAAATAGTCTTTGATCCCGAGTGTGGCACCAAATCAGCAGACGACATATTTTATTGCCGCCTTTTGGATATTAAAGAGACGCTTCGGAAGCTCACATTTAGTAACATTTACTATTAAAATGCATTTTTTTACATTAGTACATTTATTAAGTCAGCATCACATAGGGTGATATACCTGAACCATTTGAATATTAGCCAACTCAACAGCACCCAGATGTAGAGCACAGAGAACAAGTCCCTGTGGTAGTGCTGGTGGTGGTGGTGGGCCTTACCGTCACCACGGCAACCAAGGTGTAGCTTCACCAGTTGCCGAGGGCAACAAGAGAGGAGCTGTGTAGAGCGACATGGAGGCAGGGGGAGGGAGGGATGTGAAAGACAGCAGGTGAGAGGAGGAGGAGGAGAGTGCTGGGTGGTGAGGAGGAGCAGAGTACAGGAAGAGAGGAAATAAAGGAGGAAGAGATGTGATGAAGAGGAGGCACGTAGCAGTTCTTCTACGTGAAGGCATCATCTCTACTGTTGTTGAGTTTTAGCTGCCCTCTTTCATAGTGTTCTCCTGTGGTAAATGCAACCAGACGGGCTTGACTCTGCAGCCCAAAGTCCTCCACCGTCCTTCAACTAGTGTTCATTTTGATGGCTATTTTTAAATTTAATTAGTTTTTTATCATATTTAGTAGGGCTGGGACGATACACCTTATCTCCCGATTCTGTATTATCATGATACTTGGATGCCGATTCGATATGTATTGCAATTTTTAAGTGATTCTACAACACTAGACCAAGGGAAAAAGTTGAATCATACCCTTCTAGGGACTTTTACTTTGGAAAATATCTAAATTAATCCAGTAAAAATGTTTGATTTTCAGCATGTATGTAGTCAGAGATGTCCTGAAGTCAAATATATCAGTCATTGACAGGCATTATTTATTAAATTTTTTCCAGCAATGACATTTCCCTCACAAATTAGTGGTATTTTATTTTTAATTTATAAGGGACATGTAATGTTTTTCACTTATTTCCATATATGTATTTTGTATATACAGTTCCCTTTGTTAACACCTTATTTTGAGAAACGGACGTGTCTACTTCCTCTAACTTCTCTAAGGTGGTCTCTAGCTCTCCTGTCAGCTCCGTTCTCTTTATCCATCCATGGTCAGCTCCATCGGGGCCGTTTGAATGCATTTAACAGAAATGTCAGTATATGGGTGCTCTACAGTTGTAACGTCGGCCCATTTGACCACTGAGATGAGAGCAACAGCCGGCTCGATTGCAACGTTACTGCGATACGATAATGCCCCTCCCTAAAGCATCCCCTGCTTTATGGTCTATCTGACTCTAAATGGGACCATCATTTACTAAATGAACATCATGCTGTATTGAAGAAGACTTGAAACTAGAGATTGAGTCCATAAACTCATGTTTACAATGTTTACTGAGGTAATAAATCAAGAGAGAAGTAGGCTCATTTTCTCATAGACTTCTATACAATCAGACTTCTTTTAGCAACCAGAAGAGTCGCCCCCTGCTGGCTGTTAGAAAGAATGCAGGTTTAAGGCACTTCAGCATTGGCTTCACTTTTCAGAGAACTAAGAGGTTCCTTTAGCCCGTTGTTGTCTGCGTTTCCACAGTGGTCTAAAGACTTGTGAAGATAAGGTAAATTAGTAAAGTGTATCGTCTGGGACGGTCATCCCTAAAGAACACCTACCCAACCATCTAGCTTTTCCTGTCCGTGACAGAGTTAGCATGCAGCTTTAGCTCTGCTCTGTCTAGCTCTGCTTTTCCCGTCAATGTGTGAAACCCAAAGTGTTTCCATCCTTTACTGGATGTGTAGTGTTTACCACCCTGGATTTAACATGTGAGGGTGCAGGTCGTATCCACACTGACCCTCCAACGTTTTATACTTTCTCGTTTTGGCTGAGGAAGTGGACACGTGTGACTTCATCTGGTTTTCAAAATAAGGTGTCAACAAAGGGAACTGTATATACAAAATACATCTTTGGAAATAAGATTGATTGGATTATATTCACCAGAAGTATAAAACATTACATGTCTATTATATATTAAAAAGAAAATACCACTAATTTGTGAGGGAAATGTCTTTATTCTTTGATATTTGGGTTGCTGGATAATAAATAATTCCTGACAATGACTGTTATATTTGATTTCAGGATATCTCTGACTACATACATGCTGAAAATCAAACATTTTAATGTATTAAATTAGATATTTTCCAAAGTAAAAGTCCCTAGAAATGTATGATTTAACTTTTTCTCATGGTCTAGTGTTAAAAAAAGTTAACAAAAATCACAATAAATCGTAAAATTGAATCGCAATATTTAAAAATTGCAATACATATCGAATCAGCACCCAAGTATCGTGATAGTATTGAATTGGGAGATAGGTGAATCATCCCTACAAACAATCTCTTCACCCCCTATTACACTGTGGTGGCATCAATTATCTCAGAGATGAATATCTGAAACCATGGGCAAATAATACCCAAACTATTTGCATGCCAATATAAGCAAGAGGTAAGACCTTTGGTGAGCTGACCGTTAAATATGACCAACTAAAACCAGCCCATGATGACACAGAAACGGTGGTAAGCCAACAGTGGCACTGAGTCTTCACCAGGCATGAGGGTCTATGTGGGGGGAAGCTGGCCTCTGGGGATACCTGCGTTAACTGTACAGCTGTCAGGAGATAATTGGGTGAAGCCATCACCAGTGATTGGTTTCATCATCATCTAACTGGCTTTTGTTTGCGTTGCCAGGTGGTTGCCTTAGCGATGGACGGGGAGTCAGAACTGAACCCTGCCGTAGCAGAAGAGGCAGCAGGGGAGCGGGTGGAGCCCATGGATGCCACTCCCTCCCCCGAGCAACAGACCACGCCCCCCTCCGAGGAGGCTGGGGAGGCAGTTTCCATGGTAACGGAAGAAGAAGAAGATGAAGCCACAAAGGAGGGTGGCACAGAGGACAATGCTGATGACGATGTGGTTCTGGTAGGGGAGGAGGAGGAGGAAGAGGAGGAGGACCCCCAGCCTTCTGCCACGACCCCTTCCCAGGACACGCCCAGCACAGACGGCCCAGAGCCGGCTGCGTCCGTAGACATGTCCACGCCAGCAGAGGTGACCCCCAGTTCTCCTGCGTCTTCCAGCGCATCCACGGCGGCGGCGGAAGCGGCGCCTTCCAAACCTCCAACCACAGAGGCAGAGCCCATCGTCATTGACGATGAGGAGGACTCTGAGCAGAAAGACGTTTCCTCCTCCTCGCCAGCGCACCCTGGAGGCTCCTCAGAGTCCCACTCGCCAGGCGCCCTCAGCAGCACGGAGCCAGATTCAGAGATCAGGATCGCCAGCGTCACCACGCTGGGCTCCAGTAGCCAGAAAGAAGAAGACTCCGCTGTCTCTGCAGTGAATACGCCGCCGCATCCAGTGGACGTCCAGGAAGACATGACCCTGATGATAACCTCGGTGACATCACTGCAGGGCGACGCGGCGGCTGACACAGCGGTGAGAATCACCACAACTTTTTATTTATTCCTGCTTTCATCTAGTTTACATTCACCTCTACTTTTGTTTGTTTTTCTTAAGTTAAGTTAGTAACTATAGTTCACAGCATACACAAACATTTTAGTAACTTTTCTTTCATGGAAAATTTTAATTCAATTGTATATCCATGATAAAACATTTCCCACGGGTTGATAAACTTGTGACAACACCGGTGTTACCGATTACACCGGACATTGTACAAGAAAAGATGACGGTCAATATCTGCAGAGCGCTTACTTTGATCTTTAACATCAGATGGCGGTGTGTCTGGCCTCTACGCTCCAGCTTTCGATGCGGGGCTGCAGGTTTCCACCTGGTGCCGCATAAACCATCTCCGTCCTCCGCACGGCGATTCCCTCATTAACGTAATAATTCCCTTATCCACCTTATTCCTAGCACCCATGATGCCTTGCGTGAATTATGGGCGCAACTTCTGGCGCGTTGTCTCTGAACCGGAACCGGCGTTTTCCATGGTAACAGTACGCTAATCGCCTCTCCTAAAGCGATTGTATTAATAAATTTAGTAAAACATGAACACCAGCTATTACAGCTCAAACAGGATAATGTGATCATACCTCAGCCTTCTACTATGGAGGGATGGGAGGGTGACCTGAAGAAGTGGCCTCAGATAACCTACACTAGCATATTTAGCTACTTTATTGACTCCGTTGCTACAGACGGTGAAGAGATGAACAATCTGAAAAGCTCTGAGGCAGATCAGTACTTCCACAGTAACAAGCTTTTGTTTTTTTTTCTACACACAGATAACCGTACTTAAAGTATTTTAGTTTAATGCTGCCCTGCACTCCGTGCCATAAACTGCCTTACATTTTAAACTGTAAAGAAAGTAGTGAAAGTAACTGGCTATCATTAAACAGACGCTACAATGCTGTGCCCTCCTTACACATGAAATCATAGCTGATATTCTCCTGGCTCTGCTGTCTGTCCTTTTAAGCACCCGACGTCTCTTCTCCGCTGCTCTTTCGTAGCACAACCACAAAGTAGGATACGGGTTTTCCTCTGTTGGCTTTTTGTCGACTAAATGAAGTGAGCACACATAACGAGGGTTTATGGTGGTCTCTTCAAGTTTAGGTTTCTCAGCCACATTCTTCTGGATTCCTCGTCTGTAGGTCGGCGATGGAAACTGTACCGTTTACTGTTAGTTGAATATCTGTTAAAAAAATAAAGCAGGATTTGCTAAACTGAAGGCGAAATACTTTTCAAGTTAGCTTACTGCTACTTCCGCTACTTCACCAGAAGTTACGCCCACAATCATTTCTAAAGTAACGCCCCCGAGAATAAGGTGGATTGCATTGGGTTTTAATCCAAAATATTACCAAATAGGAGCTTTTGCTTTTTCGCTTTGACACCAAATCCTCCGCCATCGCCAGCTGAGACTCCGTACGGATCAGACGCTTTCACTTTCAGTTTGTAGCGTCCGTCGTCCGAATATCTGTTGATAACACGCCGCTGATACGTGAAGATAAATGGGTTTAAATGAGTTCTAAATGGGTTTTATTTCAAAAGGGAGGGGGCCGTAACACCGACTACCGCTATAAGCCTATTCTTCACTCACACTGAAGAACTTCCACACCGGTGTGCACGTAAAACTATCATGCGGCATTTTTGTGTAAATTTGACTGGCAAAAACATTGGATATATGAGACTGGTCATGGCCGGTTTCGATCGGTGCATCTCTAGTTTTTTTGTCTCCTAACTGGTTTCAGGAAAAGTTGTTTCCTCTGATGTTGGCGGCTGGTAGATGTTGATGAAAGCAGGTGTTCTCATTGGCATTGCAGGTTTATTCTTGGCAAAGTGCATAATGATATCTTTGTAATGACACTGCTGGGGGCTGATGTTTTATTCCAGTGTTTGTTCATCCAAACTGCTCTGGCAGCTCCCAGTTAGAGGAGGTTGGACTCAGTGCAGATTCCACAGACTGCAGCATACAGCACCCTTTTTTTGTGTTCCTCATCATCATGTTTTCTAGTGTTTTGTCACTGAGGAGGAAAACTAACCTGAGTAACTCGTCTGTCTAGGCAGGTGAAGGCCAGGTGGAGGAAAACGGTCTGCAGATTAGCAGCGCGTTCAGCTTGAATCCCGACACCCCATCTGGTCGACCGACAGCCTCCTTCAACCCGGGGCGGGGCTCGGGCCCCATGGGTCAGCTGGTACAGAACGGAGACACGGGGACGCACAACAGAGCAGGTACTGAATTTAATATGCAGCAAGAAGATATTTAACAGGGCATGTTCTCACAGGTTAAATGGTAGGATTGTGACTGGTGGAGGGTAAAGAAAACAATCAGATTACTGACCAGTTACATGCAAAGTAAGTAGAGTAACCAAGTATTGTAATTGTTCATCCTGAGAGCTTTAATAAACATCACCTGAGTGCTAAGCAGAAAGAGAAGTTCAGGATGCTTTATGAAGAATAGGACAGCATCTTCTTGAAATCATGAGACAAAGAACCACACAGTAGACTTTTGCTTGCCAACTCCTCCTCTGTCATTCTTGATTTTAACATTAGAACACTATGAATTGTGGGTAATTCCGTCAAACAAAATCTGCAGCACTGCAGACCGATGGAGAGTGTGCATACTGGGATTAAATCGTCCTCAAGTGGGCCATCAGACACTTTGTGATTTCACGGTGGGACAATCCTGAGTCCTCACAGACTTATTGATAAACTGGGACAGTTTTATGTTCCTGTCTCCACACGGACTCCAGATGGTGCTGTTGACTGCGGTGGTTCTCTTTTCTAAAACTGGCTTTGGATGCATCATAGTTTCATATCAGTCCCATTTTGAGCAGCCACTTCCTGCTGCACAGCATCTTATCCAGTTCTACAAAAACAACAAACCCTGATTTGGCTGGAGATACAAGTGTGAAGCTGTGTTTCTTTAGATGGATTGTTGTCGTCCTGATGAATTCACACTCACTGTTTTTAAGAGATGTAGGATGGACTATTAACTTTGTATCTTTGCTTCCTTCCAGACTCGTGGATCTCCCAGTCAGCTTCAGTCCCCCGCAACCAAAAACAGACGGGGGTCGACTCTCCGTCGCCGGCCACCTCGCTGCCCAAACCTCCAGGCCAGTCTTCCTCGTCTACTTCCTCCTCAGGCTCCCAGCCGCAGCCCCGGACAGTCAAGGTGATCCACTCCGTTCATTTTGGCTCTGGTGTAGGAAAACATTAAATCCAGAGTTTGAGGTTCAGTTGTCCATGCAACTTTTGTATCTGTGCTTTTTATTTTTTGTGGCATTCCCGACTTGAAAGCATGTTAATTGTTAATAAATATTTTCCCAAACACACTGCAACCAAACAGATTAAAAAGTGCAAATAAAAAGCAGTGACTGTCTAGCGTACTTTTGAAGGAAGTCTTGGTATTAGTTGACAGTCTGGAAACCATCCAAGGCAGTCTGATTGGAAGTTAAAAATCCTTTATTCGTTATCCTTTACAATGTGGAAATACACATAAAGGAGCACCCTTAACAATACTTGTTCAAAGACAAAGCCACACCTATTTTGTTTTACTTCAACACAGAGTTTCTTGACCCAGTGCAGCTCTCCCAATAGTTCCTTCACATTCAAAAGTGTTTTAACACATCATTTCCTGCATTCAGTACCTTGTGTATTTCTTTTTTTATAGTATATTTCCTGTGATAGACAATGAACACTGTTTTGCTGTTTTGTTATTCTGTTTAATTGTATTTGGAAGGAGCACAACAGCAGATTGTGCAATAGAAAATTTGGGATTGTGATTCACTACCCCATTTTTTTCAGATTAACTGTTTCCGTTCCATTGAATGGGAGCCAACTGTTGTTTAAAGGAAGCCAGCAAAATGTGCACACCCAAATTATAGTCGGTCTCTTTGGATCCAAGGCTGAAAGAGTTTTACATGACCAAAATGTAGCTGAAGTGGTTGCAGCTCTACTGGCAGCTAATAGGGTAAAGTCATAGCTTACTTGTTGCCCTGCAGTTAAAGTCATTGTTGTGTGTGTTCGTCCCAGGTGACCTGTGCCAACTGTAAAAAGCCTCTGAAGAAAGGCCAAACGGCCTACCAGCGTAAAGGCTCCACACACCTGTTCTGCTCCACCACCTGTCTCTCTGCCTTCTCACACAAACCCGCCCCCAAGAAGAGCTGCACCATGTGCAAAAAGTGAGTCTCTCAACCCAGAAGGTGGTTTGAATTTAGGATTTTACATGTTGCACGTGGGTTACATTCAAAAGTAGTGGGGTTGTCACAATAAACCAAATCTTTAAGGTAAAGAAGTGTTGTTTTTAAGTGAATTTCCAGCGGTTTTGAGATAGTTGTTGAGTTTTAACTCTTATTTTTGCAAGTTCTAAACACAAAGAGTAACTTTGTTATTTTTCAACCTGGACCCTGTTTTCACAGGTTTTTGTGTCTAAGAAAGCTTTCACATCAGGGACCCGGGCCCGGATCTGAGTACACTTGTCCCCAAAGTCTAGTTCATTTGCTTAGTGTGAGCGCTCCGTAACCGTATGTGAAAGCAGACTCTACCAAAACACAGAAGTGGACCGCTATTTAACGCGAGTAACGTCAGCGAGTAGTTGTGAAAGGGCAGACTTTTTCCAACGCTGTCGGTCTCCTCCGAAATCTGTATATGCATGCTCCGATCTCATCCTCTGAACTGCACGACCTTGGGAGAGGTTCCTTAAAATATAAACAATAGTAGCCGATGGGGTTGGGCGATGTTTGTTATTCTATTTAGCTGGTTTAATGGTCTATCTCTGAAGAACGAGAGCCTGTCAGAGTGTAGAGTTGGCCAAACCAGAGTTGGTGATTGTTGGAAAGACTAACGACGACGGTTTTGGTGAGTTTTATTTTGTTTCTGTGAGGTTTAAATGAAGTATTTTATGGTGCTCTGCCACTAGAACAGCTGATCTCAACATAAACAAATACACGTGGATGATGACGCAAGTGTACTCGGGTACGGAACGACTTTACTAATGTGAAAGCTGAGCGATGACACTGAAAATCTTTTAGATAACACTAAGCTACACTTTCTGTACTCCAACACAACAAACTCTGACAACATCGGCACTCCTCTATCCAACTGTCACTCACGTTTCCACCGCTGTCTTCCGGCAAAAAGTCACATGACACAATAAAAAAAAACAAGCGAAAGATAAGAAAGACACTTATACACTACACACTTATAATAATAATCTGAGTCTGTCAGTGGCAAAAACAAGAACTTTTAGTGAACGGAAATGATTACACTGCAGCTCGTTTAGCGGCTGCCGTCTGCAGCGTTCTCCCTCAATACTGGACCAATTTCAGAAAGTGTTGTCCCCATTAGTCACTTAGACACAAAAACATGGGGGAATAGGGTCCAGATAGAAAAGTTACCCTTTAAAAACAAGGAGAGCTATTATTCTTTTCACTAACTGAGGCACATTTTAATGTAGATCTAAATGTATCTGCGCTCTTTGTTGTTTTTTTCAGGGACATCACAAACATGAAAGGCACCATCGTGGCCCAGGTCGACTCCAGCGAGTCCTTCCAGGAGTTCTGCAGCACCGGCTGCCTCGGCGCATACGAGAACAAGCAAAACCCGCCCAAATCGGGCATCAAGACCAAATGTACTGTCTGCGGCAAGCTCACAGAGGTCAGTCCGTCTGACGCGCTCAACAATGCATACACCTCAACCAGTCATTCCAGAGCAACACATGCCGTCTTATTCCTGACAAAGGGATTAATAATTGAGTAGCATAAGTCTGCAGCTGTTTGTGTCCGTACTACTGAAGTATGATCACGGCGTAATGCAATCGAGAGGTGTCTCTAATAATCTGGCTCCCTCAGGGTGCACCCAAACATTACAAACATCCATCCTGTGATGAGAGCCTCGGAGCGGCTAGCATGGCTGCAGACTCTCAGCCTCGTTAGGTTTCACCTTCTCTTCATTATTTACATCCTTGGCTTTGGGATGTTTGTTGTCCTGTTGCATTTATTTACATCTTCTCTCTTTGATTCTTATCCCCTAATGAACGTCCTCTTAGCACCATTTCATTGCCTCTCTGTCTCTCCTTTATTGTCGTCCTCCTCAGGCCACTTACTTTCATTCAATATTTATCTCTTTTTCTTGTTCCTCGTCTGTCGTCACTGTTCTCTCGTTCACTCTGCTTTCTTCTCTCCATCCGTCCATTTCAGTGTGGCGTCTTAGGATTAGGGATGTTAATAATTAACCATTAAGCATTTTAACCGATTAACGCTATCGGTTAAAACGGTTAAAAGAAATGTTAATAATTAATTAAAATGCTGAGAAAAAATAAATAAATAAATAAAATCGAATAAAAGAGATAATAATGATCAGCAATAAAATGTTGATTGAATAAAATATAGTAAAATAAACACTATAATGATGATGATAAACCAGCCTTCCTGGTTCATAAACCAAAAGCATTTCTGCAAGGCCATGTAGTACCTTATAAACTAATAAAAGAATTTTAAAATCAATACGGAAACTACCAGGTAACCAGTGTAAAGACTTTAAAATAGGCGTAATTTGTGCTCTCCTTTTGGCTTTAGGCAGCACTCGTGCAGCAGAATTTTGAATTAATTGTAGCTGAGTTATTGTATTCTTTGGTCGACCAGAGAGGAGAGCGTTACAGTTGTCCAGCCTACTAGTTATAAAAGCGTTATGCATCAGTCTCTCTGTGTTGCTCAGAGAGAGAAATTAAGTTTGGTTAATCAGGCTGTATTTCTCTCTCTGTCTACAGATCCGGCACGAGGTCAGCTTCAAGACCGTGACCCACAAGATCTGCAGCGACACGTGTTTCAACGTTTACCGCAGGGCCAACGGCTTGATCATGAACTGCTGCGAGCAGTGTGGCGACTACCTGCCCAGCCGAGCGTCAGCCAACCACTTCCTGCTGGTCGACGGCCAACAGAAACGCTTCTGCTGCCAGAACTGCATCAGGGACTTCAAGCAGGTACTGTGGGCTCAACCGCAGGCTGCAGGTGTGTCATACGTACATGCCTGAATATAGAAGCCTGTGTGATTGGTTCATTTATTTCATTCAACCATATCCATTTAAAATGACAGCTCAGCTTAATTTAGCTGTGGTGACCCCCTCCTCCCACTCACAGCCACCGCAACTAAAATGCAAATACAGGAAAAATGGCCTTGCTACTCACCTTCCTAAAATATATAAATATATATATAAAAACATTTACAAATGTCCTTGAATGGACATAAGAGAGAGAACCAGGGCTCTCAAATGAAAAGAAAATTAATTCTCCAGAAGGGTTAAATTTAGCACCAAATCTGTGCAACAAATTCTATCAACCCCAAAATTGCTGCAACAACTTATGAGACATAATAGAGCATGGGGATAGACATCATATACTTCTATCATCATGCTCTAAACCTGTATACACTTTCACAATTTATTTTAATTAATCAATTAATTAATTAATTAATTAATTATTTTGTATTTCTTATTAATGACATATACTGTATGTGGATAGAGAGATGACCTGAGCTTCGTACCAATCCTTCATTATTCCGATTTTAACTAAACATGTTACTGCACTGTACAACTAAATTGTGTTGCTAAGCAATATTAACCATGAAATTAGAGGTTGGAATTGTATTCGTTGCTTGGCAACAGCAGCTTATTGAATATTCCCACTAATAAGTGGAAGAAACTACGGAGTCTCATTTCAGACGACTGTTTCATCCACTGAGCCCAGTAATGAGCCATCATGTACCAACCCACAAGCTCGGTTTGGTTTAATATTAAGTAATGAATAAGTGTTTGGATGATCTGTGGCTGCTGGACAGAAGTTGTCTGTTTCCATTTGAGCTTTTAAATGTGTTATATTTTCAATATCTGACCAGCTGTGTTGTCTATAGAAAGCACAGAAATATTCAAGACTGGGGAACTATCAGTTCCTCTAAATAGAAAAATCATAAGCAGCAGGAGACAAACGCCTCTCCGCTTTAAATCAATCCTTGAAAAACTCAAATCAATTCAATAATTACAGTTTGTGGAAAATCACCTCTGGTATCATTGCATCTTCCTCGTTGTAGAAATAAGTAAAAGTGAGAATGTTGCTCGGTCTTAAAACACATACTGCTGCTAGTCACTGTGATGAAAATAATAATAATAATAATAATAGGAGGACAGAGAGTGTAATCAGCGTGCTTTTGTGGCTCAGCAGTGGGATTACAAAACAAACAAACATACCGACTATTGGATATCGTACCTGAGAGATTTGTGCTGTTTACTCCTCTAATGCTCAATATGTCATCAAGGTTTACTCAACAAAAGAAACTGCTCTGGATTTCCAACAAACACATTAACAAACCTCTTTAATAATCTATTTTCTTTTTCTTTGGTGCACCTTAATATCCTTCCACCATGGTGCATGGTACGCTTGGATAGTCTGTTTATGTGTCTACGTCACCTGTAATGTGAATAAAATGGCTTAAAACTATTTGATAGAATTTAAAGAAGCTCAGTTTTTAGCTGACATCAGTGGACTATAGGCTCAGTCACCATTGTGTTACCCCCATTCAGCGATAGATATTGACTTTATAGACATTTATTTAAAGGTCCCGTATTATAAAAAAGTGAGATTTTCATGTCTTTTATATTATAAAACAGGTTTAAGTGCTATATAAATACTGTTAAAGTATCAAAACGCTCAATATACGGAGAAATACACACAGCCCGTATTCAGAAATTGTGCAGGTATATTCATGCAGACAGTATGATATAAATAAAGTTTTTTTTAACATTACAGCATGTAAACATGTTCTAGTAGAAACTCAAAATGCAAGTATGAACCTGAAAATGAGCTGATATGGAACCTTTTGAATGAAAGTGTTCGACGTTGCCACTTTAAGTTGCTATTTTTTTTGACGTGATGTCTTCTGTCTTCAGGCTAACAGTAAACTTGCGACCTGCCTGACTTGCAAAACGCTGATCAAGACGGGCGAGGTGCTGCACAGCCTCGGAGCGGGCGGCACTATGGGCTCCTACTGCTCCGTAAACTGCATGAACAAGGGCAAGCTGGCGTCGACCTCCTTCATCAGTGAGTTTACTGCATAACACAGAAACAAACTCTCCAGGGTCAGGGACACCTTTCACATTTAACATTCTACCATGTTATGAGTTCTGCACAGTTCCACAGGTCCCATAATATCTTCATCAGATCTTAGCGACACAAGGTTATGTTGGTCAAGGCTGCGAGTAGCAGAAACATAATGAGCATTTACCATAGTAAGGACTCGGTAGCCGACTGTCTGAAAAAAGTCTAAAAAAGAAAAAGTCTGAAAAAAAAGTCTGAAAAAATCTGGAAAAAAAAGTCTGAGAAAATAAAATGTCTTGAAAAAGTCAGAAACAAAAGTCTGAAAAATGTCCCAAAAGAAAGTCAGAAAATTGTCTGAAATAAAAGTCTGAAAAATTACTGAAAATGTCCAAAAAAAAGTCTGAAAAACAAAAAATTCTGAAAAAATGAAAAAAGTCCGGAAAAAAAGTCTAAAAAAATAAAATTGTCGGAAATAGTCCGGGAAAAGTCAGAAAATGATCGGAAATAAAAGTCTGAAAAATTACTGAAAATGTCCAAAAAAAGTCTGAAAAACAAAAAGTCTGAAAAATATCCAGGAAAAAAATGTCTGAAAAATATCCAGGAAAAAAATGTCCGTAAAAAGTCTGTCTAAAAAATAGCCTCAAAAGAGCCAGAGAAAAAAAAGTGAACTGAAAAATGTCTGAAAATGTCCAAAAAAAAGTCGAAAAATGTCCAGGAAAAAAGTCTGAAAAACAAAATGTCTGAAAAAAAGTCTGAAAATATCCAGGAAAAAAGTCTGAAAAATGTCCGAAAAAGTCTGTCGAAAAAAAAGCCAGAGAAAAAAAAGTCAGAAAATTTTCAGAAATAAAGTTTAAAAAAAAGTCTGAAAAAACATAAAGTCAGAAAAATTACTGAAAATGTCCAAAAAAAAGTCTGAAAAACAAAAAGTCAGAAAAATATCCAGGAAAAAAGTCAGAAAAATGTCCGTAAAAAGCCTCAAAAGACCAAGAGAAAAAAAAGTTAGAAAATTGTCAGAAATAAAAGAAGAAAAAAAAAGTCAGAAAAAAAAAAAAGTCAGAAAAATGTCTGAAAAAATGTCTGAAGAATGTCCAAAAAAAAAATCCGGAAAAAGTCAGAAAAATGTCCGAAAAGAATTTCTGGAAAAAAGTCAGGAAAAATAAAATGTATGGAAATTGTCCAGAAAAAGTCAGAAAAAAAAGTCAGAAAATTGTCAGAAATAAAAGTCAGAAAAATTACTGAAAATGTCCAAAAAAATGTCTGAAAATAAAGTTTGAAAAATATCAGAAAAAAAAGTCTGAAAAAAAAGAAGACAGGTTTGTATGTTCTGATGATGGATAACTGACTTGACAAAGCAGCAGAGAAAAGCTCCTGTTAACCTGTTTGATTGTTAGTATTCATTAAACACTTACGTATAATTACCTTTTTCCTATGTAATAAATGCATGTTTATATGAGTTTTAATGTTGATTTAATGTGTGTGTGTGTGTGTGTGTGTGCAGACACAGAGCCAACGTGTCACTTCTGTAAGAGGAACTCATTACCGCAGTACCAGGCCACGCTGCCGGAGGGAAACATCCTCAACTTCTGCAGCTCTCAGTGTGTTACCAAGTTCCAGGTGTGAGACTCTTTTATCATTTCAAACCAGACAATATCATCATCATGATTATTCTGATAAATACTGACATCATGATTATTTAACACAATTACTCACTGACTTTGGAAACATCATGTGTTTAGAAAAAAAATGCATCGATCTGGTGTATTTTGAGAGCTAAATTAAGAGGCTAGATCTATGAAGAATGCTGTGCTGTAGTAACCAACTTAATCATAAACACATTGGTTGTCTAGATATGAAAGGTGATGACACAGCAAAAAAGTCACACCCACAAAGCGTGGTAAATGATCCATGTTTTACAAAAAAATCCCTACATTTTACAGTGGAAATAATGCGGTCACACTGGTGGATATTTCTGGATTATTTAGCACAAAAGTTCTTTGATATAGTTGAATGAAAACACTATATTGTTTTGGGCAACTGCAGTGAGGATGATGCTGAAAATATAAGCATGCATGCTAACTAATCTCATGCAATAAATAGTTTAGATACTTGGATCAAACTAGACTTCCATGAAAACACATGAAATTATATTATACCGTTATCATCTACTCATTTGATGCATCCTCATGAAGACAGCAGCTCAAAAACATGAAACAGCGCAGGTTCCCTCAGTGGAGTCTGTGACCTGATTAGTTTTTTTAGCACCATGTTGCATAAATTTATAATGAGAAAACAAGAGTTTCTTGGAACTATCGTGACTCCATCATTGTTTATGACACAGAGTTCATATAAAACCACAAGATGAGTTTGTAGGTGTAGAAATATTTGCAAGTCAAGTGTAAATTGTCTTCGTTAATCATCTCTAAGTACAACCAGGTGTGTTTTAGGCTATTAGACACGTTGGATGTTGTTACACTGCAGCTGCTAGTCATCAAAAGTTTCTCATTTCCTCCGTGTGATGTTTTTTTTTTTTTTTTTTTCATAGAACGCTACTCTTCAGACAACCACCAACGGACAGACGGCGCTCTCCACCACAAACAACAGCGTCCAGCTGAAGTGTAACTACTGTCGAGGAGCGTTCAGCTTGAAGCCCGAAATTCTGGAGTGGGAGGTGAGACCATCCTGAGGAGTCAATACGTTAATTCTTATCCAGATATCACAGACAGACTGTCTTTTTCTTCCACAAATATCAAATAAAATAAACCTTTATTGAGCCCAGAGGGGAAATTCAGGTGTTGCAGCAGCACAAAGACAGAAATCAGAACAGATACTGATGAATCTTAAAGCCAGAATAGGTGCAGTACATTTATGGAAATGTGTCTGTGTTCAGGATAAGGTCTACCAGTTCTGCAGTAAGACGTGTTGTGAGGACTACAAGAAGCTCCACTGCATCGTGACGTTCTGCGAGTACTGTCAAGAGGAGAAGACGCTGCACGAGATGGTCAAGTTCTCCGGAGTCAAGAGGCCTTTCTGCAGCGAAGGTATCTCATCTCCTCTCCTTGTTTGTATATCTGAAGTGTAGTATCCAGGATTTGGATTTGTTGCATCCCGATGAGACTGCTTTCCAGTTTATTGACCATGTGTCCTTTTGCTGTTTCACTTTCTTTTCCTCCTCTTCTTTGTTTACTTCCAGGCTGTAAGCTGTTATTTAAGCAGGACTTCATCAAGCGGTTGGGTCTGAAGTGTGTCAGCTGTAACCACTGCAACCAGCTCTGTAAGCGAGGTTTGACCCGGCAGCTCGGCGGTATGATGCGGGACTTCTGCAGCGAGGCCTGTTCCAAGAAGTTCAACGACTGGTACTACAAGGTCTGCTCACACTCAACTGAATCCGTCTTTAAAATGAACACATATACAGTATGTGTACGCAGGAATACGTTGTTGTGACTGTTCCTGTTGTGTCCACCAGGCGGCGAGGTGCGACTGCTGTAAGGTGCAGGGTAACCTGACGGAGTCGGTCATGTGGAGAACAGAGATGAAGCAGTTCTGTGACCAGGAGTGTCTGTTGAAGTTCTACTGCCAGCAGAACGAGCCCATCATGGTCACACAGAAAGGCCCCGAGAACTCCACCCTGGGTACGAACTGAGTGTGTGTTCACTTTGGAGAAACATTGTGCACATTTTTACTATTCCATGTAACAGAAAATGCTTTTTTAAGGGTGAAGTATGAGGGAATGAATGAACGTTATCTGAAGCGTAGCGATTAGGGGTGGAACGGTACACAAAATTCACGATCCGGTATGTACCTCGGTTTTGGGGTTTGGTCACAGTTTGGTATGTTTTCGGTACAGGGAAAACAAAGAAAAGACATTCAACAGTTGCTCATTGGTCATAATTCTTACCTTAACAATTAAGGCACTCAAATACTGACATATTGTCAATAAAAGATAAATAAATTTAAAAAAAATATATCACAAATGTCCGTAATGTAAATGTATTGTTCCGTCTTAAGGCTGTTGGTAGATCCTGAACTGCAGCTGACGCTCGTTCATACAGGGAAGGTACAACAGACTGACTGAAATACACACAGGAAGGCTCATGAAATGCATGAAGGCTCACACATTTTGACCAGATGCTTTAATTCTGTATTGTTTACGATCGAGTGTGTTCTCATACGCAGCGATAAACACTGTCATTAGTTTCTTTGGAACGGTGTGTACCTACAGTCGGACGCTGCCTGAACGCTGTGGAGAGAAGGACTCGCCGTCCAGTCTGTTTCAAGTGTCCACACATAAACCCGACTTCAGTGGAATAGTGTCGGCATACAGTTTGACACTAATTGTTGTCAGTTGAGCTACAGCGCTGCTACCATTCCTGGTGCATTGCCAAATATTCTGGGTAAAACTCTAGAATTTCTGTTCCGCGCGTGCGAGTAGTAGACCTAAACAGCTGTTTGGGTCATAGGTTGTACCAAAAGGATGTGCCGAATACACATACCGTTCCAACCCTAGTGGCGATGCAAAAATTAAAAATCTAGTGTCAAGTGTCAATCACATTTCTTCATGAGACAAAGATGTGATGTATTTCATTTTCCCCTTTACAGGTTATGAAATGCATGGGGCCAAACTTGGGGTAAGTAAGAATTTGGAAAATGTGTCGGTATCATACTAATCTCTCTAAACAGATATCTGCAGAATTTGTCGGCAACAGGACGGGGCTGCAGTCGAAAGTTCTTTTTCTCCTCGGAAGGTTTCTAACTGAGTGAAATAACCCGGAAGTATCTAAGCGGCAGCCATGATAAGAGCTGTTTGAATTCTCTAAATGCTAAGGAAAGGTGCTTTTAATGCTTCCTTTCTTAACTCCTTTAGCAAAGGATACACTGGACCATCCTTTACCAAAGGAAAGGAGATCATGCCGTCCTACAATTCCCCGCGGCAGCAACATTTAAAGCGACCGTCAATAACATCCGCTCACATCGCTGTTTAATTTTACATTATGGATAAATTGAAAACATCCTTCTTAGGAGTTGTGATTTTGTTTTGGACAGGAATCCTTAGTTGAATAGTACAGCAGTGAGTTTGTAACTGTGCTCATGTTATATGTTTTATAATTAAAGTTGCTTTAAAAAAAACTTGGTAACGGAGTGTAAACTGGTTACTTGTGAAACAATCCGGTCGTACACGTCATCTTAACTTCAGTCTCAACCTGCTAATCCGCCTGTAAACAATGACCGGTGCACGGAGGAGGAAGTCTTCTGCTGGATATCCGTTTATACAGATATCTGCTGGCTACATCGAAACCCTAGAAATAATGTCCGTTGCCCCCGGAGGCTAAATCGTCGTCAGACAACAGTGTTTTTTATGTGCCGCAAAGACGACATTAAATTTACCACCTAATAGTTTTGAAATGTGTAAACATGTTGACTTTTACTTACCTGCCATCCTTTTAAAAAACAATCTCATTATTTGTTTTAACTTTCCGTATAATAAAAGATTGTTTTATAAGAGCCACATTTGTGTTTACATTATTAAACTTGAACATTGTTATGTCTTTTCTCTGACGTATTGTAGATGGTGAATCAGGGCACCGCGGCGTACGCTGGTGGAGGTTTGATGAGAGACGTCAAGAACAAGGCCGTGCTCTGCAAGCCGCTCACGCTCACCAAGGCTACTTACTGCAAGCCACACATGCAGAGCAAACTTTTACAGACAGGTAATCAAAGCATCTCACTTTTCTTTTCTTTTTGGACACTTTGAATTAATCAGATATGTTGGTATAAGAGAAAGAGAGAGAGACAGGAAACATGGGTCCTGCTGCCTAGCCTTCAAAGATCACTTCATGACTCATTAATACAGATACTGATTTGCGGATATAAAATGTTATGTTTCGGCATATCTGTGTCCACAGATGTAGACGATGGCGTGAAGAGGGAGTATATTCCTGTACCCATACCTGTGCCTGTCTTCATCCCCATTCCCATGAATATGTATTCCCAGTTCACTCCTACTCCGGTCTCTCTGCCTATACCGGTAAGACACGATGAACACGTGTGGGTTATTCATGCTAAAAGGGGGAAAAACTTCAAAGTTGTCTGATGACTAACCAACCAACTAACTGACCACGTCCCGTCCCGTCCCGTCCCGTCCCGTCCCGTCCAGGTCCCCGTGCCTGTGTTCCTGCCCACCACCCTGCAGGGGGCGGAGCAGATCATCCAGACCCTCAACGAGCTGAAGAACAAGATGACCTCTTACCCTCTGGAGGCCGACCTGCTCTCTGTGGCTGACATCATCACAGACGACCAGAAGCCAGGTACGCTCACGCTCATGATTTACAAACAAAGCGGTCTTATATTAAGTTAACGTTGATTTAAATATGTCTCAGATACACATTCACTTTATGCATGAAGCCTCCAGTTCCGTGGATAACGATAAGTTTGCAAAACATCCTATCGGCGACTTCTAATGTGAAACGAACCTTCAATGTTCTGGTTACAAAATTCCAAATTTAACACAAGGTTAGATGTGAAGAAAGCTGCAGCAAGTGATGACGATGAGGACCTACCTGGCTGTGTGTTTCAGATGTGAAGCTGGTGAAGGTGAAGGAGCGTGGAGGAGTGGAGGCCTCCAGCAGCAGCTCTGAGGAAGAAGAGAAGGAGGAGGAGGAGGAGAAGGAAGAGGTGGTGGAGGAGGAGGAGGAGGAGAAGAAGGAGGAGGAGGAGGAGAAGGAGGAGGAGGAGAAGGAGGAGGAGGAGGAGGAGGAGGTGGAGAAGCAGAAGGAGGAAGAGGAGCAGGAGGAGGAAGAGGTGGAAGAAAAGAAGGAGGTGAAGGAAGAGAAGCAGAAGGAGGAAGAGGTAGAGAAGATGGAGAAGATGGAGGAGGTGGAGGAGAAGAAAGTGAAGGAGGAGGAGGACCAGTACGAGCCCGACCTGGATCTGGAGGCAGACTTCCCTCAAGGTAAAAACACCTACATGTAGTTTTAGACCTGTTGATGACTGGCTAGTGAGGCAACGTCATTCAGAAAAAAATATATAAATAACCATAATAATACCAATTAATAATAATTATAGTTTGACAGTATTTGGTATGAACAGGATCTGGATTTCAAAACTTGACAGTCAGAATGAGCACCATGTTTGTCAGCTGAAAGACTGAAACTCCTTCTCTCAGTCTGAGTGTTTTTATCCTCCTCATTCATTCATTCATTCATTCATTCATTTTTAGAGAAGCAGCTCTTATGTAACAACATCTGACTCCATGTTTTTAATGATTTTTATTGTTTCCTTCACAGACATCAGTAATTTAAAAAAATGATTCAATATTAATAATTGTTTTTTTTAAATAATAATAAGAAAATAAAGACTAAAACTTGCTGCAGGTATACATGGATTTACAGTAACACTTTTATTTATTTATTTAATCTTTATTTAGATTAAATTCTTTTTTTCGAGGGAGACCTGGCCAAGATAGCGCGCTGTTACAGTGTTACAAAAATAATAAAATAAAGCATTTTAAAAAAAGATAAAAAGGGACAATAGATAATAATACAAAATCCAGTTTGGGAATAGCAATTACACTTTTCAGTTACACCGGGTTTGTTTGTGTAATGCTCGTAAACATTTTGTCTGATCACTGTGTAACCTGGTTTGTCTGAATAATCGGGTCTCTGGAGTCCCATCCTGACTGGATTTATAGATTTTCAGCTTTTAATAAATAAGCCAGTAACTCACCAGATGTTATTTCCTGTCTCAGCCTCAGACCCTGTTCCAGTCCTGGAGGGAATGGACGAGGACATGGGCTTCTCTCTACCTCCAGTCCTGGCTGAGGAGTCGGAGGAGTCGGCACCTCAACCACAGCCCAGGAGACGAGTATGCACACACGCAAACATACAAACACATGTAACAATCAGAAACGTTGTTCTGGTTTACTGTGTAGTAACTGTGTGTGTGTGTTTGTGTTTCAGGGGAACAAGAGACGGGCGGTGGAGGAGGGCTCAGATCTGGCCTCGTCTTCTTCCTCCCATCTAACAGACAGATGCTCAGAAGGACGGTCGCTACCTCTCAAAGCTCGCTACGGCATCAATGCCTGGAAACGCTGGGCGCTGTCTCCTTCTGACCAATCAGACGACGCCAAAGTAAAAGACCGCTCCAAACCAGGTGAGCTAAACCGGGTCATGAACTTACTGCCGTGGTTGATAGTAGATAGTAGAGTCTAGTATTAGAGAACATGTGTTTACTAACAGCGGTCTGTATCTGTTCCTCGTCTCCTGCAGCTCGGTCTAAAAGTAACCTGTTGTCGCTGAGTTCAGAGGAGCTGAACGTGGCTCTGTCCCGGTTTGTCAGGGAGGTGTGCCGGCCCAGCGGGGAGCGCTACTCTCCAGACAGCATCCTCTACCTCTGTCTGGGGATCCAGCAGGTTGGTACCAAGCCAGAGAATCAAAACCCTGGAACTAGAACCGCAGGGATCAGGGTCTAAATTAAGCTTCAGGGACATTTTCCAGGGCCCTTTTACCCTCAAAAAAGACCCTGGTCGGGGGTAGTACTTTATGAAAGTACAGGTACTTTCAGGTGGAGTTTGCAGGGATGACCGTCACTGATTGGTCAAACACAAACACAGCGCCGTTGCTACAACTGTACAGCTTCATTCATAAAACAAGGAAGTACTCTAGTATCGATTTAGAACTATTTTAGAACGAGAGGAGAACATTTCTCTTTGTTTGATAACATTAAAAGTAAAGTTAGGCTCTGCTTACGTTTATTTTTTCCAACGTGTTTTTTAGATGAAACAGGTGGTCACACTGAACTGCAATAATATTAATGATAATAATATTGAATTTAATTTATATAGCACACATTAAAATACAGCGAAAATCTCAAGGTGTTTCACACGAAGGGTAAAACAATCACAATACAATGTTAAGACAATTTACACAAGAAACATGCGATTAAAAGCGTCAAAATAGGATCAAATTATAAACAAATTATGTCCTGACATAAGTTAAAAGCAACTAAAAAATCATAGTAATTATAAAACCATAGGGGAAAGCTCAGAGGAACAGGTGAGTTCAAGATTAGATTACTAGATTAGAAAACTGCAGTGTGTTTACCTCTGTGACAACCAGCAAACCCTCGTCACATATCATGTTGCTTTTCATACGTCAGCGGACTGATTTGCCTAATATTTGCAGGTGGGTTTAAAGAACCTTTTAGTTCCTTGAAAAGTAGTACTGGGACTTAAATTACCAGGAACTTCTTGGTGGAAACCCGGCTAAAGTCTAATTAGTTATTGTTATTCCGCCTTTGTTTTAAGCTGGGAAAGAACACACCGAGGAACAGTGTGTGCTCGGTTTATACTTAAAAAACAACAAAAGAATGAGGCGTCCTGCTGGACAAAGGGGTTAAAGACGCTGACCATGTGATCGCCCCTTTGTTGCTTGTCCCTCCTTTTGTTTCCTCCCTCATTTCCTGTCACCTCTCCACTGCTGGTATAAAATAAAGAGAATATGCAATAAAAATACTTTAAAAAACGTGAAAAAGAAGAAAGATCTCTGGTAATGTTAGCAGTCACCATAAGTATCATGTTTCACCAACTTAAATAACTAATAATATAATAAAATAATAATAAACTTACAATAATACAAAATAACAACAATTTAGATTGTAATAAAATATATAAATATTTGAATAAAAAGAATATCTATTTTAAATTAAAATATTTTGGTGCACTGACGATGACAGAATGGAAAATAATTTTAATGTTTATGAGTTTGTTTTTCAAGCTAAAGCAAAGCAAAAATGTCAGGGTGGTTTATTTGTTTAATAATATTCTTTAATTTATGTTGCTTCTGTCTCTTTTATTTTCTAAATAATAGTGTCTTGTAAGCCTTTTTGGGCATATTAATTATACATGACACAATAATAATAAAAATCTAATAAAAAGTATTCACAAGAAGTATTTAAAAGAAGAATTGTCAACTTTCCCTTTTTGTTCTATAAGAATTCCATCCAGTCCTTTTGGAGGTAGGAACTAAAGTTAGAGTGAGTGTTTCCAGGGGGGACAGATATTACTAGTGTACAGACTTCCTTCCTGCTCTCACATGTGAGGAGCAGCAGCAGAAGCAGCAGCATGGCTTCAGAGAAGAGCTCAGGACTGCCTAAAGTCGTTTGGAGGGTGATTTTTCTGACAGAAAAGTGTAAGATTGATTTAATCTGTTTGTTAAAACTAAAGATTTTAATGTTTTATGTGAAGTTTGATTAAGACATTTAGGTTTAAACACTTAAAAATGGCATGCTCCTTTCTGGGCCTTGCTGCTTTACTTCAATCCCTTTTTTTAAAATGTCTTTTAAATAAGTTTATTTGTGGGTTTTTGCAGAAGTGAGAACGTTTTGTGTTCAGATCTTTTTAGCAGAAAGTGCAGATGTGTGTGTCTGGTGATTATAAACTCTTTTGCTGTTCACATTCTGATCAAACAGTGATGCTGATTTTAAATATGAGGACACCAACGTTTTGATCTCTGCAGATTGAAGCTTGTTATTTGTTTGTTTTTTTAATGTGAGTTTTTATGTGTTTGAAGCATCTTCACGCCAAAGGCCGGAAGGATGACCTGTTCAGTGACCCGTGTTACCAGCAGCTTGGAGAAGAGCTCAACAAGGTCCTGAAGGACTGGCAGCCCAGCGTGCTTCCTGATGGTGAGTCTCATACGACCATGTGCCCGGCAACAAATGACTTAGTGTCGGATTTTCTTTACTAGATAAGTGAGTGACCACATTTTAAAACGGCACACAATCAGTTAATAATATCTGAACAACCACAATGCACACAAATATAACAAAAAATAAAATTCAGAGGTTAAATAGGATCTCAACCAACCCAGAGTTTGATATCTGTTAAGATCACAGTGTGAGTGTGTTGCTCCTTAGCACCACCTGGTGGCCGTTAGACTAGTTGATCAGTGTCCAATGATTATAACTCTTCTGCTGTTCACATCCTGATTGCTTGTGATTGCACCATACTATTATATATGAGGACACTGACAGCTGAAACTCATTTCATGTTCACACAACAAATACTGTATAGTCAGTAGTTTTGTCGTTTTTAAGATGCATCTGTGAGATGTAAACGGTGCATTTCTTTAATGATTTAATGATTGACATCCACTAAGGCATTCCAATTCGTTTTACAGATATTCTTACTCACAAAAATATATATAAATAAATACATTTTTAAAAAAAAATATATATATATAAATTAATTTAAAAAAAATAATACAAATGAAAAAATTAAAGACTTAAACAGATTTTTTTTTAAATAAAATACAAAATTTATAAATTGATTTTAATACCTATAAATTTTTTTTAAAAAGACTATAAATATTAAAATTTAACAAAATTAGAATACAAATTGTTAAAGCTACATTAAAGTTAAAAATACACCATAAAAAACATAATAATGATATATTTGCATAAATGCATTTAAAAATAAATAAATCAAATAAAACAAAAACATAAATTAAAAATAAAAAACAAATACATTTTTAAATAAATACTCAAAACATAAAAAACTAAAAATTGTAAAAGCTACATTAATGTAAAAAAATTTAGACGTATTAAAATAGCAAAGTGAATAGTTGATCTGAAAGGAAACTATTTCCTCCCATCCCATAATCCTATCCCCGTCCCGCCAGTTGAACACGGTGTACTGACTAGGTTAGGTTTTAAGTCATGAATACATCAGATTTATTTTAGTTTAAATTTTCCAGGCTCTCTGTGGGGTCGCGTGGAGGAGCAGAGTCTGTGGAGCAGCCGGCAGCTCGGCGAGCAGAGTCCGGCCGCTCTGCTGCGCTCGCTGGTCTACCTGAACACCAAATACTTCGGCCTGCGCACCGTGGAGCAGCACCTCCGCCTCTCCTTTGCCAACGTCTACGGCCCCGACACCGTCCATCCTGTCACCAAGGAGACCACCGTCTGCATCCGCGTGCCTTCCATCTCTCAGGACCACCACGGTGAGACATTTATATCAGGTTTTTGATGTATTTATCAGATTACCTGCCTCTGCAAACACAAGCTGTTAGATTTGACACATCACATCTCGACTTATCTCAAAGATTATAAAGATTATAATTACAGTCCAACCTCAGGGAACATTGTGTTCTAGTAGTCAGGTTTTCAGACCATTTAGTCTGGATGCTCTCCGTTCATTTTCACAGTTACAGCGCAGTAGACAGAAGGATGTAAACTGACCACAGCGTGCAGAGATCAGCTGGCATCTGATTGTTTTTCTTTTAGCAAAAATATTCCGTCCAGTTCCTTCAATACGGACGCGGCTTCAACAGGAAGTTCCACATCAGCTGCAGCCGTCTTGGTTGTTCCCTTTATGGCCTTTGTCTCAAACGCGTCTCAAAATCTTCAAGCTCACAATCTCAGACACAGAATCTTGAAAATGTTTTTTATTATTTTGGTCCTTCAGTGCAAACAGAGTCGAGGAAGAGGAAGCGTACGTTGGAGGACGGCGATCAGGACTACGAACCAGACGACGACTCGGGAGGCTCCACCGTTCGTTGCCCGGTTAAGAAGCACGAGTGTCACCTGTACGACCTCTACAGATCCAAGTGGTGGGTTCACTTATCTTTACTGATGGTTTTATCCAGAGGAGCAAATTGTTTAGCGATTAACCACCAAGCCCTACTATTGACTAATCTATTGATTGTTAAACATTTAATTTATATGACAAAAAAGGGTGAAAAAAAGAGCAAACTACTGTCCCAAATATATTCAATTTACACTGATGGAAAATGGATGTAATCTAAACATTCGAGAAAATAGAACCAGTGAATGTTTTACATTTTTTTCTTAAATATTTTTTTTCTGTTGATGGAATAAATGGTTAAATGAATCTACTCATTTAGACTCATGTTTATCATTAATTAAAATAATTTATGATGTTTTAGATACTAGTAACATTTTCTGGAATCAAATAAAAAAATGTCTTGCACTGAACAAATATAAAAATTATATAAAAATTAAAAAGGTCAAAAACATAAAAATTTAACAAAAGTAAATAAAAATTGCAAAAGCTACATTAAAGTTAAAAATTAAAGATACACCAAGAAACCATGATAATGATATTTATATACACATTTTGTAAACATGCATACCTACATATATATATATACACATTGTAGACATAAAAGTACAGTAGTATTTAATAATAAATAAAATAAAATAAAAAAATATAATTTAATTAAAAAAATAATAGTTAAATAGCAATAAAAAAATTAAAAGACTAAAAATATAAAAATTTAACAAAAATAAAATAAAAACTGTTGTAAAAAGTTAAAAATGTAAAATACACCAAAGAAACCCTAATAATTATATATATGTGTACATTTAAAAATAAAGAAAATAAAATAAAACAGAAAAAATATAAATTTATTTAAAAAACAATACAAATAATAATAAAAAATGTTGGACTAAAAACAGAAAAAAAATAAGAAAAATAAAATAAATATGGAAAAGCTACATTAAAATTAAAAATACACCAAACAAACCATAATGATATATATGCATATATACGCATCCTGTAAACACACAAATATATACACATGTAGACATATAAAAATAGCCAGGATGTTATGAAGTCCATTTAATTAGTTTTTATCTCTCTCTGGGGAATGTTTGTCTTCAGTTGCTCCATTTTGCATCCCTAACTCAATGAACCAGTGGGATTTATATATTTTTCTTGAGTCCTGTGATTAAAACTCTTTGCTGTTCACATCCTGAACTACAGTGTTGACTATTAAAAGATGAGGACTTAACAGAGAATTTCTGAACTTGTCAAAAGTTTAGAACAATAGATTCACACTTCTCTCTCTCCCCTACCTCCCCCTTTTGCCCTCCTTTAATCATATATTTCCTCCCTCCTTCCTCTTCAATCCTTTATTTTCTCCATCTTCTCGCTATCTTCTCTTATCTCTTTCCCTTCACTTTTTTGCACTTCATTCTCTCTTCTCCTCCTTTTCCGCTCCTCTCATCTGAAATACCTACTTTATCTATTTTTTCTTCTCATCGGCTCACTTTCTTTCCTTTACCTCCTTTTCTCTCCTCGCTTTACTTCTATCCTCCTCCTCCTCTCCTTCCCCCCTGCAGCCCGGCGTTGTTGCGGGAGCGTCTGGACGTCTTCTACGTTCAGCCGGATCCGGCCTGCGGTCCCGACGACCCGCTGTGGTTCAGCTCCACGCCGCTGGAGCGACAGATCCTGGAGAGCCTCCTCACCAGAGTCCTCCTGGTCAGGGACGTTTACACAGACAAACAACACCTGGAGGAAGACGAGGAGGAGGAAGAGGAGGAGGACGGGGGTGAAGCGGTTGGAGGAGAGTAGCAGTCGCTTTGACTTCCGTTAGCAGAGCCCGAACAGTCAGCGGGGGAGGAGGAGGAAGAAGAGGAGGGTAGCTAGTAGTGTGTGCGCTCCTCCCCCGTCTTCTTAACCCTCGTCATGTTTCCTCCTGGTGAGGGGCGTCCACAACAGAGGATGATGAAGGTGGTGGTGAAGAGCAGCCCCGAACTTTTACTTCTGCTGGTAGATTTACAAACGGAGGAAGAGGAGGAGGACGGGCACAAATGAGTCCTTGCTGGGATGAATATGAGGAAGAGGTAAAGAAAGTGGAGACAAATCAGGTAGAAGACGGAGTGTGTTGACGGTTATCATCCCGGCGTAGCGTGTTTATAGAGATCAGACAAGCAGCTTAACGATATTTAAACTTTTAACAACTCAATCATGCTTCATAACCAGGAGGTCAAAGGGACGGGACGTCATCCAGTTATCATCTTCTACTCTAGGCTTCATGTCCTCCTCGCCATACATCACTCCGTGGAGGGAAAAGAGGGAGTGGAGAGATTTTTTACAAAGAGTTAATAAGCAGAACCGCTACCCAGAGGAGGAGGAAGAGGGTAGTGCGAGGCTGATCTAAAAGAGTTGGCAGCTGGTAGGTTGAAATTCCATCTTCGATGCAATCAGTAGTTGCAGAAAAATAGAAACGCAAGTAGGTTTTTTGCAGCTAATCATGCAACTATAAGTGCTACTTTACATTTTAAAGGACGATTAAACACTAAATATTCGACACCAGAACAATGGAGTGCTCCACGGATATTATTGTAGGCTAACCAGGAAGTTAGCATCGCCCTGGTTCCCTCCACAAAAAGCCAAAGAGATTGTTCCATTGGGTTTTGGATTACTGCAGAAAATCAGCTCTCCATATAATAATAATCTTCACAAATGAACACCACTTTACACCACAGTCACATGAGCGCGAGTGAAAACAACTAGGCTGTAAAGGAAGACGAGTCGGCGTGATGACGTTTAGTAGTCTCATTTAGCCACTTGTTAGCAACCTCCTTTTTTAAGACACATAACCAAATATTTGTTAAACACAAATTATTACACGAGTAAAACGTTCGCTTCCGGTGGCGAAGCATCTTCGCATCGCGTTGGGTTCAACTTTGGTGACATTTTCAAAGTCGCAGCCTCAACCGATAGCAAACACGTGTGTTGTTGACCCTGCTTGTATCGGGCCTTAAGGTCGTGACCTAATATGTATTTTGAAAGTGATGCCGTGTAGCACTCAGGATGAAAACCTCCAGTCTTTCTGTTGCCTTTTTCCCTGCATAAAGATGGAATTTCTGACTTTCCAGCATGTCTTGAACGCAGCATAAAGACCTCTTCCTCCCAGTCAGGCCGACCTCCTGGTATCATCTCATATCTCCATTAGAACTTGGGCTGCTTCCCATTCCCTTCCCATCATCCCCCTCACCGCTCTTCCTCTTGTCAGAACTGCTCTCAGGCGAAAACCCCGCCGGCACCACGGAGGACTCAGAGGAGTCGGGACTGATCCCAGGACAGTTAAACCTCTCGCTGTGTGTGTGTGTGTGTGGCGCGGGTTTAAAGGCAACCCTACCGACATGCTGCGTTTCTTTATAGGACATTAGGGGGGAACCTCCATTCACGCCATGTAGCATTACGTGCATACTAAGCCCAGGTTGGGTCGCTCTATGAAGTGTAAATATCTCTGGCGGTTATTTAGAGTCGACACAGAGAGAGAAACACCCACTGAAAAACCTTCAGCTTGAAACAAACCTCCCGAGAAGCCTTTTTTTTTTTTAAAAGAAAAGACTGAATATTTATTTATCTCTTTTATTAGTTTATCCTCTTTACGTTTATGGGTGCCATTTTCTTCTCAACATCTGCTGCAGTCCCTCGCGTCTCTCGTCCATTTAAAAAGGGTATTTGTGCAGGAAGCTGCTTAAACATGAAGGACACGGATCATTCAGAGACTATTTTTCAACGTTTCCTTTCTGCTCTGCTCCCCCCGTGTTTGTACATCTCCTTTTTAAACTTTAAAAACTGAGCACCTCTTCTTCCAAACTGTTTTAGAGTGCTAGCACTGCAGAGTTATACCGTAATAACCGATTGGTTGGACATTTTTTGTCTTCATGAGCTAAACATATTTTACACTATCCGTTGTTTCTTTATTTTTTTATTTATGTGGTTAAAGTCCCCTTTTTTTTACTTTTCATTTTTTTGTGTTTGCTTTCTGAATGTTTCAATAAATTTGGAGAAAGTGTCATGTTTAAAATCACGTGAAGATTATTGGAGGATTGTTTTTTTGTATTAGTTTTCATTTAAATATACACCCAAACAAAATGTACGTTTCCACAACCAGTGCTCAAAATATATAAGGAACGCCCTCCAGATGATGAATGAATGAAATTTCTCCTGACTGAAACTGGTTTAACTTTTAACACCTCATTTTAGCTAACGAGAGCAGGTGTTCCTGTTATTTTGTCCACTCCTTTGTGCATTTATGACAACATTTCAGGAACTAAAGGTTTTGTGGGTTTTGGAGGAAGAACCCTGGTCTGGATTTCTGACACCAGATCAGCGTCGCCGGCCCCAAAAACCTTTTTAAACTTTGGAAGTGAACCCCCCCCCCCCCCCCCCCGCCCCGGATCGGAGGACCCTGGCTGATGTTTTTTCCCTGCTGGACTCGGAGGCGCTGACCGGACCTACAGCAGCCGCTGTGGCTGGACGTTAACGCCTCATGTGAATGTGCCTATCTGTATATACTGAAAGTGAGTGATTGTGAGTCTGATGCTATGTGTGTGGGCTGATCTGCTGATACGGTCATGTTAAATAAATGATTTCATTTTCTAACCAGACGACTTAACGCTGCTGTTTTTAATGTGCATGAAGGAAAAATGCCAAACGTGGACGTTAAAGGGTCAGTTAGCTACTTTATGGCCCTGCACCACTTTCATTTTAAGGTCTGAATCTATCTATCCCTGCAAATGCCCCTGTAGTGCAACACCATAAAAAAGAATAGGTGTTTCAGTCGTTCCCGTCCAGGCTGGAGGATGTCAGAAGTGTTTTTTACTCCACAGATTCACTCTGTTTAATCTGGTCAGCAGCAGTCTGCACAGCTCCGTCTCAGTTGTGTCTCACATTTATTTATGCTTCATAAATACGTGCGTATAAACGCGAGGTTGATGGCCATAAAATAACCAAACACTGAATAATATATTTATCCATATTTTGCTGTGGATCTTTATCCAGTCCTAATCAACCAAAATACTTTTACACTTCTCATCTGGTGTTTGGCTGGCCCTCGCCCGGTTCTCGCAGCTGCGCATTGCGCCCTCCCTGTCGGGAAGGACGGGATTCCCAGCGTCTGCGGTGATGCCGGTACCCTGTCTCGTTTACCTAATTAAGCTGTGTGACATTTTGCCATCAGCATTCACAACCAGAATGGAAGTCCTCTGACTCCTCGATCAGTTGCTAGAACATCAGATTCAGCGCCATAATCGTGCTTGATTTGAATATATGTTTGTAATTTTGGTTTTAATATTTCTTTCAACCATTTTCCTTCAAATCTAGCAAGTAACTTTCTTCTAATTGTGTTCATGCTGCATGATAAATTACTACTATACATATATTGCAATTCAGCTTCCTCGAAAAATAGCATGAAGTCCTGCAGCCCCATGGAGCATTATTATGTGGATTACTCCAAAGAAAAACCTTCTTATTGATCCTGTATTGGGACATATTAAGCAAAACGATTCCACAGTCTTGGCGTTATTGAAGCAGGAATCCATCACAAGATTCAGCGGAGCTCCTTGGCAGAAGAATACTTGGTTTTGGTGTTTTTATGGGAGACTATCTGTGTCTTTATCTTTTAATGAAAGCAGATGTTTCACAGAAGATAAAACATGGGAGTCGAGGCTGAGTTGAAGCAGATCACTTCCTGTCTCTCCCTATGGGGGGCGCTACGCCCTCGCTGTGAACCCCCCTCCCCCGGTGGGACCGGCTGAGTGTTTCCTGATGTCCCAGTTTATCAGCCATCATCACCACCAGACGTGAAGTTCAACTATAACCCCCCCCTCCGTCATTAGCCGCAGGACGAGCCGCTGCTTTGTTGAGCTTCCGTGTGTCAGGACCACGTCTGACAAGAGGCTCGTCGTCTGCAGCCGGCTGTCATGCGGCGGGAGCCTCCTCCCATAAGCCCCTGCACACCACCAACCCCCCTTCCTCCCCAGCCTCGCCCTCTCACCCTCCACACACACACACACACACGCACACAAGAAGCATGACATCTTTTAGAGGCTTTAAGGAAACTAACATTCCCTCCGTTTCACCTCTTTTAGTGGCGGTGGCCGGGCCGGAGGAACAAAACACGGTGACAAAAACCCCCAATTTTTTGAAGAGGCAAGCTCTTTTCTTTCTGTGCTGTCGGTCAGAGTTGGCCAGACTCCAGTAACTTGTCCCATTGATCTAAAGCTAAAACGGCCCTGTTGCGCCCACACAGCCGGGCCCGGGCCCGCGAGGCAGCGGGGCGGGTGTAAAAACATTTTTTCACCCTCGTGGGGTTTTTTTTTGTTTGGGCTCAATCCCCAGCTCTTTCAGGGGGCATAAAGGAAGCGCTGTGGTCAGCAGGGTCATGTGGGCGAGGCCCGGGGGGCAGACTATAGATGGCGATTAGGGCCTCTAATGTGCAACGAATCCTCTTCGAATCACATGATATGAACTAATGTCGCCATTTAATGATAAAACAACAGCGACTGGGAGGGAAGAGCCAGCGTGTGTGTGGGTGTGTGTGGGTGTGTGGGTGTGTGTGTGTACAGCTGCACAGAGGACAAGAGGGCAGGAATGGATGACAACTGCATTTCTCAGGTTGTGTGCCTCAACGCGCGGCGCGGGACTGGCTGAAGGACGGGAAACAGAGTAGCCGGGGCCGCTGGGATGTGGGTTAAAGAGCAGCAGCAACATGCTTCTGGTCCTGCAAAATGCACCACAAAGATCCACTTGTTGCTCCAGATGTTGCAGAATTTACGGCTTCTTGCAAACTGAGGATGACTGAGGATCTGGATTTTATTTTTAATGGACAACAACTGCACACACACAGACACACACACACACACACACACACACACACACACATTAGCGGTGTAACCTTGGCTGTGGCTGGTGGTGAGGGACAGGGGGAGGGGCTCGGATTAAGTTAAATTTAGGACAGCCTGACCCTATCTGGTGAGCCACAGTGAAGCAGCGAGTGCAACAATCCCTTCAGCGCAGTCACCAAACTCACCTTTTTCCAAAACGCCCACCGGCTGACACATCACACACACACACACACACACACACACACACACACACCAATCCTTTGAAGCCACGATCACGTTCCCGTCTCCCCAAATCTTCGACGGCAGCTCCCCTCCTCAAAAGTAACGCTTGCTCCACAAATTAAAATTAAACAGTTTAAAACAGCTCTTAAAGGACCAGTGTGTAACATTTAGGGGGCTCTATTAGCAGAAATGTAATATAATATTCATAACTATGTTTTCTTTAGTGTATAATCACCTGAAAATAAGAGTCGTTGTTTTCGTTAGCTTTGAATGAGCCGTTTATATCTACATAGAGAGCGGGTCCTCTCTACGGAGTCTGCCATGTTTCTACAGTAGCCCAGAACAGACAAACCAAACTCTGTATCTGCCGGAGTCGATAACGTTACTCGCTCCCGTCGCCGCCGCTCTTTCTCTCTCTTGCTTCACCACTCACTTCCCACATACACACACACACTCTGAGCATTGGCTCTGCTCCAGATGGCTGTAGAGAGGAACATTCACGTTTCCACGTCGGCCACCGTAGCTCTCCAACACGCTTGACACACGGGATCGGCTTCAGTTGGTTGCAATCTCCTTCTTTCACCGCTAGATACCGTCAGATCCTACACACTGCACCTTTAACAGGTTTGTTGATGATGTGAACTGTAGCTGTGACCTTTGGCCTCTAAAGCACAAAAGGGGTGTTGCAGAATACTTGAAGTAAAAAAACATCCAATGATTTTATTATGCCTCTGTGCCGGCGGGGTTGTCCGTTTGTCCGTCCGTTCGTCTGTCCGTCCGTCTGTCCGTCCGTCTGTCCGTCCGTCCCATTATCATGAATGTGATATCTAAGGTACGCCTGGAGGAAATTTCTTCAAATTTGGCACAAACGTCTATAACTCAATTCATATGCTGATTATTAAGGCTGTCCTCCACCAAAGAAATTCTTAGTCGACGAACACTCTTTTTATCGACTAATCGATTAGTTGATTTAATCAACAGATCTGTGAAACTGCATACAACTGCGAAATGGAAATTCTAGTTATAATTTCATTGATAGAAAACTGCTAAATGACATGCACCTCGTTGGGATGAAGAAAAAAAGTGCAATGCATGACATCATCTTGAGAAGGAGCCAGAAATCTTGCACACTGTTGGTCACTTGTACTTATTTTATATTCACTTTATTTAGCTACTTTATAATGTCGGTTGGTACACCTTTGTCATGTAAGATTAATTTGATCAAACCACACTAACCCAGTATACATATATATATTAAAGGTCCCATATCGTGCTCATATTCAGGTTCATGCATGTATTTTGTGTTTCTACTAGAACACGTTTACATGCTGTAACGTTAAAAAAAAAACTTTATTTTCCTCATACTGTCTGTCTGAATATACCTGTATTCACTCTCTGTCTGAAACGCTCCGTTTTAGCGGATTTTGACGGAATTGCAACAGGATTGCGTTGCTAAGCAACAGCTTGGGTCCATGTGTACTTCCTGTCAGCTGATGACATTCACATACACTGCAACCAGGAATAAACTGGGACACATTTAGAATGTTTATGTTTAAATCTGCGTAAAGGGTCTAAATATTGTATATTTGTGACATCACAAATGGGCAGAAATCCTGACAGCTTGTTTCAAATACAAAGTTTCTGAATACGGGCTGTGTGTATTTCCCTGTGGATTGAACGTTTCGATACTTTCACAGCATATATATAGGACTTAAGCCTGCTTTATAATAAAAAAACATGAAAATCACACTTTTTTATAATATGGGACCTTTAACGTCTCCCATGAAGAGTCCACCAATCAGACCCCAGAACAGCATCCAGCTGTAAACAAACTACATTATCTTCACTAATAACTTAGGATGAACAAACTATATGATTAAAGAGAAAACTTCAGATATATTATATTTTATTTTGTATTTAATCTTTATTTTAGCAGGAATATTATTAATTTATATTATTAAATATTACTTATTTATTCATGCTTTAGTTAACCTGGAGATAACATGTTATACCTTTTTTTTCTTTATATTGAGTTTGAGGAGAGAGAGTCATGATGGATGTACCCTGGTGAAGTCAGCCAGGTGCATTGTGGGTGCTGTGTCCATACCTTGGCCTCACCTGTAGGTGTCCCCGCAGAGCTGACCTCTCCTCACATCAGTCAGTCATGATGCTGTCCCCCCCGTCTCTCTATGGACAGACAGTCAAAACAAGCCCCCTCACCCGCCCACTGTACCACTGCTGCAACATTACATCATTTATAGTGTTAACAACCACATAGTGTTTCTAAGAAGACACGTTTTTATTCAATTAATTCATTAAATCAAAATGTATCAGGGTTAATTGACTAGATTACATTTTATTTGACTTATTTTTATTTTATTTTTTTTGTCAAGTCATAGTCAAACAAAAACCTCCAAGCTCATGTCCTCTATTGAATTATTATGAATTATTTTGTATTGAATCTGTTTTTTTTAATGACCTGAGAAGGAGTTTACGTTCTTTTAATGATACACAAATGACAGGTTTTTAAAAAGCAGAAAAATTCAGATTTATTTTTATTAGGGTATGACATTTTGTACCAATGGAGTCGGAGGTTAATTAAAAATCACAAATTTGTGTTTATGCCTTAAAGAAATTAGTGGCTTTGAAACAAATGCGTTAATTATTGCGTTAACTTTGACAGCCCTAGTAAAAACATAAAATGGACAATTAATAATAATGCCTTTTTATGCATAATAAAATAAATAAACAAGTGTTGCTTTGGCCATGCTCTCCGCATATTGTTTTTATTTATAAATGCAGTACCTGTGAGGGTTTGTGGATCAATATCTGTCATTGTTTTGTGTTGTTAATTGATTTCTAATAATAAATATATACATACATTTTGCATAAAGCAGCATGTTTGTCTACTCCCATGTTGATAAGAGGATTAAATACTTGACAAATCTCCCTTTAAGATACATTTTGAACAGATAAAAAATTTATTTACGATTAATCGAGTAGTGAATGTTGAGACAGTATCAAGATCATCATGTAGGGGAAATTATTTACAGAAAATTTTGATTGAACTGGCAGAAATATTATTGTTTTTTGGTGGCTGAAAGCAAACTATAAGGAAGTTAGAGTTGTATGACCTCAGTGTTTATGAAATCCTTACGATGGCACGGGATGAAAGGAAAAGATTCTGACTACTTTCGTAAAGATCTTTGAGGTTGCATGATGTGATCTCGCCGTCAGAAGTTTTAACAGTCCGCTACCAAACTAGAAAAGTTTCTGTCAAACAAACCAACATGTTTCCATGAGCCAGCGGTCAGGCCTCCCAGAAACAAATTCATCACACTCCTGAAATACATAAAGGGGGCCTGAGGTATTTGTGCTGTGGGCTGAGTGTGAATTTGTTAGGTGATTAAAGGCTAAATATAGCCCTCCTGTCTGCTCCGAGCTGCAGACCGGTGACTCAGTGAGCAGACCTCTCTCTGTAGTAGATGCTTCTCCACCAACGAGGCCGAGAGAGAGAGAGAGAGAGAGAGAGAGAGAGAGAGAGAGAGGCCTAACGGGGGCCAAAATGGATAAAAAACCACCACTGGAACCACGTCATGACCTTGAGACGCAATGCCTTTACTTCCTTAATGGGTTAACATGATATATTGTTAAATTCTCATCAATTAATTAACAATTTGTGATGAATTTATGTAGATTCACACAAGGTAAATGTAGACACAAAAATAAATCTGTAAACTGAAATGACAGTAAATCTCAAAACAAAATTTTTTTGTTGTTGTTTTTAAATGAAAGTTTAAATTAGTTTTAAATCATCCAGGAAAAGCTGCAGCTTTTGTAGTCCAGTTTAAGATTTCTACAAAAAATGACTTTAAAAGTGGATTTAATGCTGTTTAACTCAAAGCCCCGGCTGTCAGACACAAAAGCAGTGTAACAATTAATAATTAAATAGAATATAAATTAGTCCAATGATGTGATCTGTGGATTAATTATGTGGGGTAAAATGTGGAAGTGTAGTATTTTGATCCCTTTAATTTACATTTATTGACCGATGTTTAGTAAATAACTAAAGAAAAAGTTTTTTTGACATACTATACTATGACTTTTTTATAACATACTATTAAAATTGTTTGTAGTAATAATAATAATAATAATAATAATAATAATAATAATAATAATAATTATTATTATTATTATCATCAATATTAATTATAATAATAATTTATCTTTTAAATATTTTTTTATTTTTATTATTACTATCATTATTATTATTATTATTATTATTATTATTATTATTATTATTATTATTATATTATAATACTAAGAAAAAAAAGAATAATATAATAATTATATAATAATATGAAGAAAACCAGCAAATAAAAATATTTAAGTAACTGGAAACAGTGGATTTTGTTATTTTTCTTGAAGAAATAATTAATAATTAACCAATTCATTATTTTTCTTTAGATTGACTTATCATTTTAGCCCCAAAGCAAAGTAATTAACTACTAATCTATAAAAATTACACTCTGCTCTTTATTGTTTGGCTAACTACACTTGCAGTATTGGTTACCATGACGACATCTCCCAGTTAAAAGAGAGCCAGTTTTCTGAATTAAGTAAGGAAAACTTTTACTTTCAAAAAAAAAAAATATTGGTGGTTTTCTCTTATTTCTTTTAATTTTCCAAAATATTTTGATATTGTGAATCAAAGAAATGAATAATTGATAATAATGGGTAGAACATGTCCCTGTAAATCAGTGTGTCCCTGCAGTGGAAACAGACCGCTGACTGAGTGACGGGTCGAGGCCTCCAGTAAGTTGTGCCAACAGATCAACTATCTCCCATCACTCCTCAGCCACTGGACCCAAGAGCCCAGCACTCATGTTCTGTACTCTGTTGTTAGACTCAGTGCCAAATATCCAGAGCAAAGTCATCCTTCCAAATCCTCATGCTGTTTCATCTTATTTATCTATTCAATATCTAGTGTCTGTTCATCCAAGCAGCTTCTCTCTCATCAAAAATAAAGACAAAAAACAAAACAGTCATAACACAAAAACATAAATGTAGATTTGGTAAAGGATATCAAACATAGGCTACTTTATCCTGCAACGATGCTTTGATTGATATTGAAGGACAACTACTGACTTTACTGCGTTTAGACAGTGAAAAAGACCCAAAGAGAATACATTTAAAGGTCCCATATCGTGCTCATTTTCAGGTTCATACTTGTATTTTGTGTTTCTACTTGAACATGTTTACATGCTTTAATGTTTAAAAAAACACATTAAAAACACCTGTATTTACTCTCTGTTGTAAACGCTCCGTTTTAGTGCATTTCAATGGAAATGCGTTGCTAGGCAACAGTTTGGGTCCATGTTTAGTTCCTGTCAGCTGATGTTATTCACATACACTACAACAGGAAATAAACTGGGACACATTTAGAATGTTTACGTTTAAAACCGCGTAATGGTCTAAATTTTGTATATTTGTGACATCACAAATGGACAGAAATCCTGACGGCTTGTTTCAAACGCGCAATTTCTGAATACGGGCTGCTGTGTATTTCTCTGTATATTGAGCGTTTTGATTGTTTAACAGTATTTATTAAAGCACCTGCTTTATAATATAAAAGACATGAAAATCTCACTTTTTACAATATTTTACAATATGGGACCTTTAAACCTGCCTCAGTCAATAAATTTGATATTGACATCAAAATAAAATGTTAAAGCCTAGAAATGCTTTTAGTGCCACGATCATGGAGACCAACTCACCAAACAAGCTTTTCCAAACTTTTTAGCCTCCTTTAGCTCATTGTTTTGATTAATTTACAGCTCAGAAATGTACGGTGTGGTTCATTTTTAACCCCCGAAAGCCAAAAAAAGGCTTTGATAACTGTAGCTAGCTATAGCTGCCAAGCACCAAAAGCACGCGGGTTAAAGTAGTTAAGCTTGTTTTGATGTTTTATTTGTCCCCTGGTGGCTAAAAATATATTAACACAGGTTTAAAGGTTTGAGGACACTCCTCCTCCATGAGGATTGAACACACCTGAGTCTGTTTAATCCTCCTCCATGATGATTGAACACACCTGAGTCTGTTTAATACCTGTGGAGCTGTTTGTTGTCTCTCAACAACCTGAAGAAGACTGTCATGTCGAAAGGTTGGTAAATTATTTAATCATTCTACACTAGCAATATTACCTAACATTAGACATGAATGTTCACAGAATTAGTTTTTTCTTTTTGTTTGTTTGTTTGGTTTTTAATTTTCAAACATTTACTGTCTTTACAGGTTATCTGATTTTGTAAACAGTCAGCTAATTTAGCTGTTACAGTAACATTAGCTGGTGTGCATATGATGCTAAAATACAGTGTCAGATTTGCTTCACTCACTAACCAAAAAAACAATGATAATGTATTGAGTGGCATGTGGACAAAACAAGTTAATTTCCAACACTGCCCACAGAATGTGCAGTTTATTTCATTTTAGCTGGCAAAAGTTAGTCAAGAAATAGCTCAACATTTTTGTTTTTACATTTCCGTTCATGTATGGGTTAAAGGGACTATTTGTAACTTTCAGAAATGTCTTGTTAACAGTGACACCTTTGGCCGTTAAGTCAATGAAAGTCAACGTCAGGCTTGCGCTTGTGCTCGCTCTACATAGACATGAACGAGCATCGCTCAACACAGTGAGGAGACACACGTCAGCTAAAAGCACAATATCACTATATTTCAGCTGCTTGGCAGTAATGTTAGCTGACCAGACGAAGGTCTCTCCATGAATCAATGCTGATCCTAGTGTTGGCTTTTCCTGCCTCAGCCTCCCGACCGCGGCCGGAGGGAACGGGGGAGACACCGGAGTTTTGGTCGGAGATGATAACGTTTCTCTCTGCAGAGTTCCGTCACTTCACAAGACACGGGAAACCTCTGTTGGTCTGGAGGAGCTGCAGCAGTTATTTCTGCACAAACGTCCACTGAACATTCACTAGATATTCTCAGAGATAAACTAACTCTTCTGCAGTGTGGAGTGTGCACGCATGCACGTGAGAGGTGGAGCGAGACAGCGAGAACGCGAGCGGTGTGTGAGTGAAGGCAAGCAGGCAGGCACAGGAGCAGACTCCGGCCACACACGAGCGCGCATGGGATCCCGACCCGGTACATTTATACACTTAAAAAGTTACAAACAGTCCCTTTAAATAGATAAGATACGACCTAAAGTAGTCCCTTTAAGAGGTGCTGGATTTTTTCCACTTTCTCACCATGTTTTTATGCTTCGCTCGGCTAAACACTTTTGCATGAGATCTGACTCTTTAAAAGAACAATACCTTTACAATGGCCCTAAAAAACCTTCGGAGTATACTCTAACATTTAGTTAGTCCACGTATTTCTCTTTGTACGTATAGTCTGTTTTATCCGTTGCCCAAAGAACAAAACAAACCTTCCCAGCAGCTGTACATTTCACCCACCTCCATCATGTATTGCACAGTGTTATTAAATTATCACTCAGCTCCAGCCTGAGTTTGTGATAGATGTTTGACTCTCAGGTGCAAGACTGACACGCCCGTCTTATTTTAATTATTCCTGGATGTGGTTCCGAAGTGGGCCTGGCTGTGTGTGTGTTTGTGAGTGAGTGTCTCTGGCTCAGCCTCACATTCTGGCGTTCGCTGTTGGAATGCAGAGCGAGGGAGTGAGCGGTGGCGAGGTCGGAGGTCAAAGAGTCTACAAAGAGAGCAATGACGAAGACACTCAGAGGCTCTCCTGATGCCGATGTGGGCAGCACAGAACCTGAAGAGCAAACAGGAAGTCAGCAGTTTGAATTATCAAGAACTACATGCTACACAGATCTTATCGTCTTCTACCTAGATCTGATCGTCTTCTACACAGATCTGCTCATCTTTTACTTAGATCTGCTCGTCTTCTACCCAGATCTGATTGTCTTCTACCCAGATCTGATCATCTTCTACCCAGATCTGCTCATCTTCTACTTAGATCTGATCGTCTTCTACCCAGATCTGACTCAGTTTAATACAAAATATAATTAACAAATACATTATGATGTATTATTATGGATATATATATATATATATATATATAAGACTTGACTGCTACCCGGCAATGTATATAGTCAAAAATTCCCCCCACAGCTTCAACATTAAAGTAATATACATATTGTAAGGCATCAGTATTATGTAAGGGGTAATGTACAGCGAGCCGGTCATTGTTGTGAAATAAACCCCGACAGGTTTCCACAATAATGACCCGCTAGCTGTACGTTATCCCGCTTATTACACGGCTACTTACTTAAGAAATCAATAATTTGACACAAAATACGGTCCACCAGAGTCCGACATCAGAACTGCACCCATAGCAACGGTCTGTTATACATAGCAACGGTCTGTTAGACATAGCAACGGTCTGTTATACATAGCAACGGTCTGTTATACATAGCAACGGTCTGTTATAAAGAAATAATAGACCGTAGAACGCCGTGATTGACCAATCAGAATCGAGTATTCAACAAAGCCACGTAATAAAATCTAATAATATAATGTACATTATTCTGAAAAGGGCCATTCTGCATAATGAGTACTTTTACGTTGTTTTTAAGTATATTTTGATAACAGTATTTTGTACTTTTACTTAAGTAGTATTTCTACACTGTGGTATTAGTACTTCTTCCACACCCGCAACTCAAGCTGCATGTCTTTCAGGACCATTGAAATAACATGGTGTTTGAACAATTTCCTTTAAGCTGAGACCTAAAATGCAATTCTCATTTATTAATTACTGTCTGAATGCT
Source organism: Sebastes fasciatus (assembly GCF_043250625.1). NCBI lineage: Eukaryota > Metazoa > Chordata > Actinopteri > Perciformes > Sebastidae > Sebastes > Sebastes fasciatus. Next base: position 30,733,974 of record NC_133808.1, on the reverse strand, counting down.
TTTTGCTCAGGAAAAGTCAAGGTCAAGTCAAGGTGTTTAGGACTCAAGTCTTCACTCTGCGTCGACGTGTGCGGGATCGATGAATTTCATAAAGCCAAAGTGAAAGCAAGAACAACAAAATATGGTACAAAAAATTTATTTAGTAACAGTTTTGTAAACATTTGAGGTAAATGAACATTTACATCAACTTGTTCTTACAAAAGAATCATTCATACACAAGGCACTTCTCTTGTTTTAAGACAGCATTGAAAACAGGTTGCTGTTCTGAGCATCGTGAGATGGTTCCTGTACTCCCTGACGAGCCAGAGAAATCATGCTCTGCATGAAACGTAAGAGGAGAGAGTTATGGAGGAGTCACGTGGGACGACGGGCTTGGAACACAACATCCTGTCAGGGCTTTCGTATGCGGGGTGAGGGAAGGGCCAGCTACCCAGCTAACATCGTCTCAACAGTGGCGTCGTCCGATACGTCCGGTCTGTGAGAACATACTGAGTGAACACACAGAAAAATACCCCAACTGGTTTTTCTCTCTCGCGCTTTTTTATCTTTTTTTAAATCTTCAAACTCATCTGAGCTCGAGATAAATAAATTAATACTGCCTTTTCTGCGTTATAATTTTAAGACATTTTTATTCCTTTGAGGATCATAGAGATTGGCAGTTTTCTCGTCACGCTCGCTCTCACTCTCTCTCTCTTTCTTTCTCTCTCTCGCTCTCTCTCTCTCTCTCTCTCTCTACTACTACCAATATTATCATTGTAAAACAGCAATTTTTCTTTTCCTAAATGTGCAAATCTTTATCAACTACCAAAATGTAAACTTTTTAGGGATCAAAAACAAATGCGGATAACGTTTTTTTTGTCATTTTGAACAAGAAACATGGATTGGGAAAGGCTGCTTTTACTTAATGCGTAGTTGTGTAGGTGTTTATTCTCCTCTCTGTGTTTCTGTTTGCACTAAATGTAAGTAGAGTATGAGACGTTATACCTTTATGGGTACAGATACTCTTACACCATACAGTACCATCATTTTGTAACCCCCGCCCCCCCTAAAAATAAAATAAAAATAAACAGCGGGTACCACTTTTGCTCTTACTCTGGTGTATTAACCTGCACATTATCTGCTGAAAAGTATTGTTCCTATTGCATATTGTGCACAAACATATTAGTACTTAATCGTGTTGTTCTGCCCCGTGAGTGCAATATGTCCGATGCAGATTATTGAGTTTTCACACAGTCTTACTGTGCACTTTAAAACTGCAGCGGAGGTGAACTCACAGGATAAAACCGTGGATTAAGGTTGCTGTAAAGTGAGTGCCTGGGGTTGTGAATGAACCAAACAGCACAATAACACAACAGAGACAGAGGACTGTGGGCTGCTGATGAATTCAGTTAAAAGTTTGGGTTTCTAAAGATCTCTAAGAATCAAGATGAACACAACAAAATAGAAGCCGTCGAGGTCGACTGCACCGTTTGGCGTTTTTTGATACTCGCAAACGCCAAGTCTTGGTTTTTTTTTTTTAATCGTTTCGCAATCACAAACTGACTACTACAAGTATGCAATTTATGAGTCAAATTCAATTTAAAAAAATAGCACTTTTCAGAATAAAACCAATGAAGAAGCACGTGAAATGTGTGACGGTGAAAACTATTTAAAGTTGCTCTCAAACTTTTAGGTGTGATGATTTAAAAAGGGGGATTGTTAGTTTGAGGGCAAAAAATATCTGCCAACTTTCTAACTAAAACAAGTCGAACCAAAGAGCTTTTTATCTGAATGAACAAGGAGAATATTGTTATTCTTTATATTAGATGGTGGCTGCCGTGTATTTGCATAATATCTTCAAGATTCTTTGAAGGCAATATCTTGTGATTTGTGCAGTTAGTGGAGAGCGTTTCTCTTTTCAGACATGTTGATTGAAGGCGACGCTGACGGAGGCAGGTAGTAAAGGACTCTAACAGCATGGTGGGAACGTTTCGATTGACAATGCAGTGCTCGTAGAGACCCAGGTGCATTCTGGGCATCACAGGGGATGACTTCTACCAGCAAATCAGTCCATTACTATCCATTCCATCTCAATTTGCTGCAATGGATCATGGGTAACAACCAAGCTTTGCCATGCAAATCTGTCAGTGAATCGGTGAGTTGTAGGGCTGCACATGCTGGCATGCACAACTACAAGGAACACATGTAATGTTTGTTGATGAAATTTCTTCTTCTTAACACAACAGGTGTTTTGTTTGGTAAAATTCAGGAAGTGCTGCAACAAAAAAGACCTTCCAGGTCAAAGGACAAACGCTGGAACAAGCTGTCGACATGTAGTGCGACACGTGTGCCGATAAAAACAAGATATATGTGGGAATTGTCTGGCGACGCGTCGAATAAGTGATCTGTACAACAATGCCAGCTACCTGTGCTTCCTCCAGGAAAAAAATAAATAAATAAAATATCCAGTTTTGACAAATGATCATTTTCATTCGTAGTAATTTAGTCCTTTTAGGCTCAACAAAAAGAAGAAAAACATCATGAGATCTTCCCCCCAAAACCAAACACGTTTGTCCATTTTGATGCAAAATTATGACATCACAATGTCCTTCGCTCCGTCCACCGCTTGTGAGCAGAGCCTTCTGGCTTCGTAGCACTGCATGATCACATTTTGTATGCATAAATTAAGACCATCCAAAAAACAACAAACCTTGCCTCAACTACTCTGCAACTCACCGATTGCACTAAATCAACGACTGCTGCCGATCAAGTCATTTCACATTTGCCTAAACCTCTCTTGTCACCTAGCCTTCTTTTTTATTTAATTTTTTATTGCTTTATGCATGTGTGAGATTTCTTTTTGTCTGAGGATCACTGTGTTTGGGGGGTGGGGTTTTGTGGCAGCAGGGTGTTGGTCAGGGAGGGTTTAGGGACATGAAAGGGCTGAAGAGATTCAGACAGCCAGGTCGCTCGGCCTGGCCCTGATGCTGCTGCTCTTGCTGGCCCGACTGAGCCGCCGAGGGTCTGTGCTGACCGTTACTGGAGGCTCGTGCATCTCCACGGTGGTGGTGGTGACATGGCCTTCCTCCTGCTCGCTCTTCCCCCCGCTCCAGCTGCCTGCGTTGGACGCAGCGCCGCGGCTGCTGCTTCTGCCGCTGCTGGAGGCGGCAGTGGCGGTCGAGTTGGTGTTGTTGGTGTTACTGGTGGTGTTGCTGGGCAGAGGGAGCAGCGCAGCGTCGACAGGCCGCTGCTCCTTGTCAGTGCTAGTGGAGGAAGAGGAGGATGGGGAGGGGGAGGTGGCCTTCATCTCCCGAGTCTGCTGCTCGGTGGCCAGGTTGGCCCAGTTCTGCTGCGTGGCCAGCCTGTGGTTGTTGTTGTTGCTGATGTAGTAGTGGGACGAGGGGGAGGGCTGGCGTAGCGACTCCTCCTGCTGGAGTTCGTCCATCTTGAACTCTGCCGCCGAGGGCACGGCCGCCGCCCCCATGGGCGGCAGGAACGCCCCGCTGCCCGCCGTCACATCCGTGTAGTTAGGAGGGTAGCTGAGGCTGGATGGGGCAGTTCTGGAGGCCGAGGCCAAGCACTCGGGCTCTGCAATGTTGACGCGGCGCAGCGACTCGCGGTCGGGGGCACCCTCATTTCTCATGCCCTGTTTAACTTTCTTCCATCCGAGGTGATAGATCTCTAACAAATTCAGCAAAAGAGACACGCAAGCCACCACAAGCATAAATATAATAAAAATAGTCTTTTCAGTGGGCCTCGATATGAAGCAGTCAACGGTGTTGGGGCAGGGCCAACGTGCACACTTGTACAGGGGCCTCAGCTGGAAGCCATAGAGGAAATACTGGCCCAAAATGAATCCCACTTCAAACAGGGTCTTGAAAATAATGTTGAACACATAGGTACGCAGCAACGCGCCTCTGATACGGATTTTGCCGTGCTCATCCCTGATTGGCCGTTTCTCCTTCTTGCCGCCGCCGCCTCCTCCTCCTCCTCCAGCTCCTCCACCATTTCTATAAAGGAGTTCTTTCTCCTCTTGGAACCTGTTCGCTTTGCGCATCTCCTCCTCCTTCTCTTTCCGCTTCTCCTCCATGCGGACGATGTGTAGCACGTGGCCCAGGTAGATGAGGGTCGGCGTGGACACGAAGATAATCTGCAGCACCCAGAAGCGGATGTGCGAGATGGGGAAGGCCTCGTCGTAGCAGACATTCTCGCAACCGGGCTGCTGGGTGTTGCAGGTGAAGTCGGACTGCTCATCGCCCCAGACCTCTTCGGCCGCCGCCCCCAGCACCAGGATCCTGAAGATGAAGAGGACAGTCAGCCAGACTTTGCCGATGACCGTTGAGTGCTCCTGAGCGTTCTCCAACAGCCGCCCCAGAAAGCTCCAGTCGCCCATGCTTCAAGATTTCTAGCCTATGGAGAAAGTACAGGCTGGAGTGGACAACGAAAGGGGGGAGGATGGCAAAACAAAAAAGAAAGTTAAAGAAATGAATCTGTACTGAAAGTTGGTCTGAACATTTTATCATGTTGAGGCCTCACCCCGACGTTAAACACTCGACACATACGAACACACAGGAAGACACACGGAGGAGAGCGGAGGCGTCGACTACACTCCGACATATTTCTCTTTTTCATAAAAACGCTACGAAGATCTTTACGAAAACCGCCAACGTAGACGTCGGATATATGAATCGAAACGCGGCATTCGCTTCAAACACAGACGCTTTTTCAGCAGCTCTGTATACTGTATAGGCCACCTGTTTGACTGAACCCTGGTTCACTCTCCCTTTCTCTCCCTCTCTCTCTCTCTCTCTCTCTATGTCAGGCCTGTCTCTCTCTCTCACCTGCTCGCTCCACTGCCCAGCAGGCATGTGCTGAGATCAACATTATAATGTTCGAAAACAGCGTTTAGCAGAGATGGGGCTCTGGTGTGGCACATGCACACACACACACACACACACACACACACACACACACACACACACACACACACACACACAGAAACAAATACTCACATGCACGCCACCCTCCCTTCCTCTGTCGACTGTAACACTAAAGCCACAGGGATCAAACAGTTTTACTGTAATTACAAAAGATAGTAATGTAATAGTGTGATGAGTTTAAGGCATAAGCTGTTTTTAAGTTTCAAAAACTCTGAGTGGAGATTTGAAAAGACTTGTTATTGTCATTATCGATTAATCTTTCATTTTTTATTTTATTAATTTAATTATTCAGACTTTAAAATGTCATAAAAATCCAAGTTGATGTCTTTTTGTTCATACAATCCCAAATATATTTAAAAAAACGATATAAAATAGAGAAAATGAGCATCGTCACATTTGGAAAGCTGAAACCAGAGGAACTTTGGTGATTTTGCTTAATAAATTACTTGATTCGTTGAATTATTCAGATTTCGAAAATGTCAGAAAAATCCAGGTTGTGGTGTTGAATAGTTTGTTTTGTTCAAATAATCCCAAATATATTAAAAAACAATTATATAAAACAGAGAAAATTAGGATATCCGCAAATTTTTAAAAGCCGAAATCAGAGGATGTTTGGCTATTTTGCTTAATAAATGACTTAATTATTCGATTACACAAACTTGTGTCAATTAATTTTTTGTTGACTGTCTCATCCTCCTAGCATTGCATTTAAGTTTATACCTGCCATTTAAAACAAGATCTTCAAACTACATTTGATGCAGATATCTTCTGTCTTCTTCTGGGATAGACGAGTACTATTCTTATTCTTTACGTATTTTAGACAGTATTATGCACATGAAACAAACACTATTCATACAACAAATTCAACACACACGAGCACAGGAGAAACTTACTAAAATATTCTTGTATTAAAGGTAATAAATCCATCGACTAGGGTTCACAATATGTATGACACCTGGAAGAGAAAACACATTATTAATTTCCTTTCTTTCAGACTTTGGATCAAATGATTAGCAGATTAAAAACAAGTTGCATGTTTTGATCAATAATTAAAATAGATCCAGATTAGAAACATGTTTCATCAGTTTCCATATGAAACTCCAGATATAAACATTGGTAATAAGTGGTATAATAATGGTATAAGTTTGGGTTGACACTGCAGCATTTGAAGCCAGAGAGAGTCAGAAAGTCTAGCACCATTTGACTTTATGATGACTTAATTACACTGTAAATAATTTGCTGTTAATTTATAGCAGGATTTCAAACCTGTTAATCCTGAATACCTATTAAATGATGCTATTTTTTTTAACTGAACTATAATGCATTCTTAAAAAACAGCACTTTACTGCTGATCAACTGTCTAAAGTATCATCAGTAACAGTTTCATGCAGTATTTGTTTAATTCTGGGACCTGATCTGCTCATATGAGGCTTGTACATTGTACATGATTGTAAAATCAGTGAATTAGCTTTATTGTTCTTCACTCACATGTTGTTCTGGTTTGCATTCTGTGCTTGTAGCAGCTAGAGACACACATGTTGGGAACAACAAGTCTATTATAGCCTTTTCCCTAACAAGTGCCTTTAGTTGTATTTAGTGTGACTATTCCTATGTCTGTAACCTGCTAAGTCTATTCATCTGGGCAAAAAATAATGTTTATTAAAATGTATGTAACACATAAATAGTGCATTAAAAGAAATCAGTAAGATAATGTAAAAGAAAGATGAAAAAAACAGCTATATAATGTATCTTTAAACAGTAAATTAACTGTAAAATACTGTGACATTAATAAAAGTATTTTTCATTAACAGTACAAAGCTGTAAATGTCAGTGACATTATAATAATGTTAATTTTACAGTAACATAAAGGCAACCCTGCTGCCAGTTCTTTACTCTTATTTTACTGGGAAATTCACCTGTAGGCCCATAAAATAATATTTTCCATTCTAATAATAAAAACACTGATGTATGTGTTTCCTAACCCTAATATAAATATTAATATATTTTTAATATTTGACCTTTTTTAATAATAATAAAAACACTGAGTGTTTCCAGGGAAAACTATTTGGGGTTATAATATGGTGACAGTTATAAACACTACACTAAATGTGTACTTGTGTTTCCACATTATGACAAAATATATGGTGACAATTTTTATTTTTTTTTGTAATATAAAATGCAACATAGATTACAAATATTTTTCAATATTTGACCTTTTTCCATTCTAATAATAATAAAAACACTGATGTTTACTGTTTGAATGCATTTAAACACTACAATATTGCTCTTTTTCATGTTGCACCTTTTAGTGGTAAATCAATTTTCTCTCAGTTCCAAACAGGAATTTGAGGCATTTCTGTAACAGACAGAGGTTGAAACACAAAGCCAAACCTGCTGCCAGGCTGACAATACAGACTGTGCCAGAGTGCCCAGACTCCCTTTAAGCTTTGTGAGGCTTTTGTGTGTCTCTCTTCTTGTTTAGTACAAACTGAAGCAACTCTTTTTAATTACCTGATCACATCCTTCATGCAAATCCATCTGCCATCATTGGTGCCATCGTTTGAGTGCGTTGAAAAGCTGCTGCAGAGACCTGAAACCCAAAAACCTGTCTTCTCTCTGTCAGCACAACAACTCTTTTAAAATGCTGCTTCTTAAACTTATTCATGCACAAACTTCTCCAGTCTTGTCTGGCTTTGTTTGTCTCCAACTTTGCGCGTAAAAGTGAAAGTGTTTCTCCTGTTGTTGTAGTTAGTTTTTGGAGTCAGCAGGGAGTCTTTGGAGATGGAGCTGCTCGGTTAACTCGGTGGTTAAACGGAGCTGCCTCCCGTTTCCAGCCATGTCTGGACTGTCACATTGTGTGACCATGCATGAGTGAATCCACAGAGTCATCAGGCTGTCGGTGTCACACCACGCCCCCTGCAAACCTCCAACCTCTCTCTCCAAAAAAACAAAAAACCTGTGCGTAAAATGTGCGCAAATGTTGCCACAAAACTTTTACGCGCAATTTGATCGAAAACCTGAACATGCTCTGAACATTTAACCCCCAAACCCTTCAATCTCCAGCAACAATCAATCTATAATTTAACAATTATAATAGCTATTAGCTATAATTTAAAGGTCCCATATTATAAAAAAGTGAGTTTCTTTTTATTATAAAGCAGGCTTAAAGGGACTGTTTGTAACTTTCAGAAATGCTTGTTAACAGCGACACTTGTGGCCGTTAAGTCAACGAAAGTCAGCGTCCTGTTGCTCGCGCTTGTGCTCGCTCTACATAGACATGAACGAGCATCGCTCAAAACAGTGAGGCGACACACGTCAGCTAAAAGCACCATATCACTCTATATTTCAGCTGCTTGGCAGTAATGTTAGCTGACCAGACGAAGGTCTCTCCATGAATCAATGCTGATCCTAGTGTTGGCTTTTCCTGCCTCAGCCTCCGGGGCTGAAGCAGGAAAAGAAACGTTATCGTCTCCGACCGGGTGCCCGAGGGAGACACCGGCACCCGGTCAGAGACGATAACGTTTCTCTCTGCGGAGCCCCGTCACTTCACAAGACACGGGAAACCTCTGTTGGTCTGGAGGAGCTGCAGCAGTTATTTTTGCACAAACATCCACTGTACATTCACTAGATATTCTCGGAGCTAAACTAAGTCTCCTGCAGTGTGGAGTGTGTGCGCATGAACATCTAGAGGTGGAGCGAGACAGCGAGAACGCGAGCGGTGTGTTAGTGAAGGCAGGCAGAGGAGCAGACTCCGGCCACACGTGAGCGCGCATGGGATCCCGACCTGGTAGATTAATACGTGTAAAAAGTTACAAACAGTCCCTTTAAGTCCTTTATAAATACTGTGAAAGTATCGAAACACTCGATCCACAGGGAAATACACACACAGCCTGTATTCAGACACTCTGCATTTGAAACAAGCTGTCAGGATTTCTGCCCATTTGTGATGTCACAAATATACAATATTTAGACCCTTTACACAGATTTAAACATAAACATTCTAAATGTGTCCCAGTTTATTTCCTGTTGCAGTGTATGTGAATGACATCAGCTGACAGGAAGTAAACCTGGACCCAAGCTGTTGCCTAGCAACGCATTTCTGTTGCAATTCAGTTGCAATTCCGTCAAAATGTGCTAAAACGGAGCGTTTCAGACAGAGGGTGAATACCGGTATATTCAGGCCGACGGTTTGAGGAAAATAAAGTTGTTTTTTTAACATTACAGCATGTAAACATGTTCTAGTAGAAACACAAAATACAAGTATGAACCTGAAAATGAGCATGATATGGGACCTTTAAGAGAAAAAGCACCATTGAACTAAGGTTGACCTTATAGACACACTGCACTCTGTTCATTTAAAATAACCTGCTGATTCAAATGAACAAATTGTGGTGAAAAATACAAAGTGAGCGTGATACAATATCAATCTGTTATGATATCCCCTGCAGACATACTGTACAAGAAACATGAGCCACACAGTTGTTGTTGTTTTTTTGTTTTTTTTACTGATTTATAAGAAAAAAGTATCACAGAGCAAAAAAAAAAGACTTCAAGGATCAAAGTGCGAATGTGATAAAAACATCTCAGGTACAAAACACAAACATTTTGAATTTCTTCATTTCTTGCTCAGTTCATTAGTACGTTGTTTTATTTATTGTCTGTTAAAAGCAGAATAACTAAATCTTTTAGATTGTGGAAGGATAGAACAAAATGTTAAAATGATCAGAAACTGGTCCCTTAAAAAAGTCACTGCTGTCACAAATGTCGCATCAAAATGTCATTTGGCTGTTACAGAAAGCAAAAGGTCAAAGGTCAGAGCAAAAACAAAACAACTTTTTAAAATATAAATCTGCATCAGAGTAGTTTGTCTGCGACGATGCATGACGTTTTGGGATATTTAGTCAACAATATTCTTAAAAATGTTAATTACACTTCATGCTGAAACTGCATCAGTTATGTAACACCAACATGTGACTTTTATAATTTATTATCTCACATATCCAATCTAATCACCATCCTCCGTTCATAAAAAGTGATTTTTTTATTTTATTTTTAACAACACAGATGTGACTAATCCCACTCAGCTATTCCTGGATGGGACGGAGAGGACAAAGACATTTTTTCTACTGTTGAGATGGGCGAGCGGTGATTAGCGTGGCAGCTAAAATAAGGCACATGTTGAAAGCTGATACAGCCAGCACACACTGCAGTACACACTGCAGCAACAATAATAATAATACAACTCCAAATAACACAGGACCAACAGGACTATACTTCTGGACGGGGTTTCAAAAGAGCGCTAACTTGAATAATATTGGGTTTAGGAATCAGCCAATAATTATAATAGTAATAATAATAAAGATCCTTCGGGGGAAATCCCATAACACTTTTTTTTGAGGCTTTAACTTTATAATCCTGCATTTTTTTGAAAGAACTTCTTGGAAGGTAAAAACGTCTCCAGGAGGTAAAAACAAATGTTCCAAAAATGCAAAAATATGGAGTGAAATATTCATTGATTTGAATCTGGAAATCACTGTGAGTCTGACTGATTTATTATCCTTCTAGTTGAGCATCTTGACTGTAATTCAAAATAATGTTTTGTGTGTTTTAACAGCACTCATTATGTCAGAATTCATATTTCTGTCATGTGACATTGGTCCAAATCCAGATCAATAATGCAATATGTTCTGTCACACCAGTATTTTCTTTTCTTTTTTGTACAATAACTTTTATTTAAAAAAAACCTCCTGTTGTAAATTAGTCTTTCACTACAAACACAGTGCATCTGGTCCTTGTGCATAAATGTTAAAATTATATAAATTCTAATCCTTCTGTGATGTTCACATCAAACTAAACTAAACTAACTCATTTGGGGAAGTTTCTAGCACTTGCTGACTTCAGAATAAAAACATATTTTACAGTCCAAACATACATATTTTCCCATATTTGTATTATCTGGCGTGCATGTACACATTCTCAGTGTGTTAAGGTGGTTTAACTCAGTGATTCTCAAAGTGGGGTCTGTAAAAAAACAAGCATACTGTGTCCATTACTCCGAACTACGTTAGCTTTGGGCCAATAGAAACTCTGATATGATTGTGACACACAGAAATAAGTCAATTTGAGTAAAATCCTCCTCTGTTTAAAGTGGTATTAACGTTAAATAACATTGCAAATGTCCCCGTTGTGGTTAACTAATAAAGGACTATCTCATCTTAACATGATTCAAATTGAAATGTTCGTCAATAGTTCGAATTGCATCTTATAGTAGAAATGGAAGTAAACATTATGCTCAATCGGTGTTACGATGAAGAAGGGGTTCCCTGTAAGCGGTCCCTGGCCCCCCCAAAATAGTTTGAGAACCACTGGTTTAACTCTCGCAAAGAAAACACTTCAAACACCGTCAGTTCAAGTAAAAGACAAAAGACATTCGGATTTGATTTGAACAGCAAAAGAGCATCAAATCTGTGAAACTACTAGTGGGTAGACTTCATCAGCATAATCTCATCTTTGTGCAACACACTTCTCCATAATTATAAACCAAAAAGCATTATTTATATAAAGTTATTCAACTATGAATTTTCAAACTTCATGCTATACAGTCACTTCATTCAATACAGCAGGATCTGCTTTTATCAATTACTGTAAAACACGTGTTTAAAATCAAAACGTCAGCTCTCGTAAACTAGACACTAAAAACATAATCACATAATCTGCTTAATTTTTCATGATTTCTTCAACGCCAAAATAAATCCTTCAGGCTCTGAGGAAGCCGTTTGTGCTCTCAGAGGTTCCACTTAGAACCACTAGATGTCAGCGTAGACTCATTCTTCAAACTTCGAAACATTCAAACAACTTCAAACTGTTAAACAATAAATTAAAAACGCTGTCGACCATCTACTGGGTGAAAAGTAAGGTCACGCGTGTGATGATGTGGATGATCCACAGACGCAAAGATACTATTTTAAATGAAAACCTGGAACAGGCTCTTAAAGTAACACTCACTGTTGGGAACATTTTTACCTTTTTTTGCACTATAGGGAAGAACCTCTGACTTCCTTTAGTGGCAGTAAACTAATTTTAATCCCCCACAGTCTCAAAATCTGCTTCAGAAGCTGTTTCACCTCCCCATGAGACAATTAAACTTCAAAACAAACTGGTGGATGCTCACATTTAGAGCCTAAATACCAAACTGTGACCATTAAAGGTGGTCCTTCTTCTTCTTCTGTGGTGCCACCCCACCACTGATGGCTGTCCTTCAACACATCTTGTTGCTGCTGGTATCCGTGGTGGAAGACAACAGCATCTCGTTCTTCTCGTTCTGCGTCATGCTTTCCGTATGGGCGTACGGGTGTTCCCGCTTGTTCCTCCTCCTTGCCGTGCACCTCAAGAACGCCTTGACGATGAGGTAGCACAGCTCGGCCACGTTCAGCACCATGCAGATGGACGACGAGGACACCATGAAGATGGTGAAGATGGTCTTCTCCGTGGGCCTGGAGATGAAGCAGTCCACCTTGTTGGGGCACGGCCACTGCTCGCACTTCACCAGCCGGGGCATCTGGAAGCCGCCGTAGACGAAGTAGAGCGCGTACATGAAGCCGCCCTCGAAGATGAGGCGGAAGAACAAGCTGCTGGTGTAGGTCCACCACAGCGGGCCCGTGATGGGCAGACGCCTCTTCTTCAGCGTCTCCAGGTCGCTACTCGTCGGCTTATCGGTGCCGTTGGAGGCCAGCATGGTCCTCTTGTCCCCGCGGTTCCTGTAGGCCACGTGCATGGCCACTAGCAGGGCCGGCGTGGACACGAAGATCAGCTGCAGGCACCACAGGCGGATGTGCGACACAGGGAAGAAGTGGTCGTAGCAGACGTTTTTACAGCCGGGCTGCTGCGTGTTGCATGTGAAGTCCGACTGCTCGTCGCCCCAGACGCTCTCGGCGGCCAGAACCAGGATGGTGATGCGGAAGATGAAAAGGACAGAAAGCCAGATCTTTCCTAGACTGGTGGAGTGTTTGTTGACGCCGCCCAGCTGGGCGTAGAGCACCCCCCAACTCATAGTGGCGAAGAGGACTCTGGAAGCTCAGACGACCTGGAGAAGGAAGGAAGTCAGCAGAAAGTTAACAGCCGAGAAAACCCACAATTCAGTTTGTTGATGACGAACATCTGAGCGTCTACCTTTTAGAGATGCACCGATACCGATACTATCAGATGTCAGTCCGATACAAACTCAAATATTGGTGACAATAGACCAACCTGGTATCGGATACCACTATTTTAATAAATAACAATTCACTACATGTATGTCTATGTATTTATATATATTAAAGTAAGGAAAGCGGTGTGTCAAGATGGCGTTGTAGCTCTGGGAATACAAGGAGCTGAAAGTGGTTATATTCCACCGCAGAGCTACATGTAACGTCTCTAATATGTAGTGCGTTTGTGTTTCACGCTCTAGTTGTAAACGTGCAGTAACAGAAGAAAAAAAGTTCAAACGCAAAAGAACAAAACTAGGTAAAAGTGACTGAGTGAGTGCCATCTTGAGATTACAGCAGCAGTAACAGGATTCAGTCAGGCCTGATGTTTCCTTACACATAACAGAGTCACTTCCACACAGTGAAGCATACAGATGATTAATTAAACACTGGTATCAGATCAGTACTCCAAAGCCCAGGTAACGCTATCGGTATCGGGACTGAAAAAGTCAGATCGGTGCATCCCGTCTATGGTATCAAATAACATAATCATGATGCCGTAGACATCCAGGAATCGAGCAAATCTAAGCAAGTAAACTAAGGGAAGGTGAGAGAGTTAGTCCTTCAGTGCAGCCGTGCGTCAGACGGTTCTGGCCTCCAACCACGTCGTCCATTAATTCCTGATAATGAACCCCTAGTCGGGCATTATCCCTTATGAATAATGATTAAATTATGTTAGCGGTGGTAATGCAGAGTAAAATATTGTTGAATCTCTGTGTAGATGTAGGACAGCGGTGATACTCCTGCACTTTCTGACTTGAGTGCTCTATAAAATGACAAACTGATAACTTTTCCATGTTGTCTGTATCGCTATCTGGCTGCTAAAAATTATGCTCTAAATGATACCAAAAAGACTACAAGACACTGGTCTTATAGACTTTATAGATCTGGTCCCTTTTTGACTTTGCAGTGCCGCATAAATCTATCATAGACCCGGACCTCTGTGTCCCAGGGTTTGGCTCTTGACTCATGACTTGTTGTCAAACTTTACTCTTTACTAAACATTGTTAAAAACATAAAAATACCAAAAACTAATCTACTAAAACAGGAGCTGTAGGCCAACAACAACAGGTAGAACTCTTCAGACAGTTTGAAGTCCTGTGAGAGAGGTAGGGATGCACTGATAGCGATACCTGGTCTTTGGGTATCGGCCGATACCGAGAAGAGATCTGATATCAGTTATTAATTAATCCATTTGTGCCCGCAACTAAAATTTTTAATTTCCTTTAGTGGAAGTGTTCTCCTCTAAGCACAAATGTGAAGAAATTGTCAAAATCGATCAAACCGTTCGGCTGAAAAGTGAGTTTTTTTTATTATATTATATCTAGTCTTTGGGCACATGATGGGACTGTTTTTGCAATTATTTTAAGAACAAACATCAAAGACTAATTATATATAAGATAAGTAGGAGTACAATCAAGTATTTGGAATCTATGAACTCATAACAAGTTGAATATTAAAGATATGCACACATGTGCAGTGTAAAAGAAATATTTCATATGGAAAACATTTAATAAACACAAAGTTAGCGTTTTTAATTTTTCAAAAATCCTGACTTTGACTGTTGACTATTTGGGCACAAATGGGTTAATATGCTGTATATGCCTCACTGTGGAAGTGACAGGGATCATTCTGTATGTGTAAGACAACATCAGGCCTGACCTAAACATTGCTTTCCTAACTTTGTAAAACAAAATGTAACAAATAAATATATATAGATATAAAACTAGTGAATTGTTATTTATTAAACGGACAATTTAAAACACCTGATCCAGCTATTTGAGTTTGTATCGGACCAATATCTGATACTAGAATCGGTATCGGTGCATCTCTAACATAGACACTCAATAATTGAGCTTCATATTGCTGTGTGACATAACTTCAGTCTACACTAAATACATAAAAAAGGCATTTTCTAAAGGAATTTATTAGTTTCTGAAAAGAAAAAACACCCAAATTCCCTCAAAACTTCCTCTTTTTAATCAGATCCCACACATTTAGGTTATTCTATGTGATCTTCTTTGGATAAATAATGTAATAGCTACTATAACTAATGTAAAACTACTTTTAAAGGTGCAGTACTTTTCTGAAACTATGCTGTTTGTACTGCTTGGCAGTGATTTATTTTAATGCTGAAGTTAGTAGTAAGAAATGGAGGCGATATCTTTGGTCTTATCTGGAAACTTAATTTAATCTTTCATCTTTAACAATGTTTTCGCATATCAGTAATTGATTTAAAGATCTTAACATTTGATTATTAAAAGGGTTTTTTCTTTGTGATACAATTCAATTTTACCTTCAATAAATGTACAATCTTTCTTCAGACATAAACAAACGTACTAGACGAAAGGCCAACATTATAATTATTAACACAAGTAGTGTTGGCCTGTTGTTGTTGTTATAATTATAGACTACTAAAATTAGTACAAATTAGTGCAACGAGTTCATAAATAACTCACCTGTCTCTGTGGATGTTAATCCCCAAAGAATATCAATAATGTTCCATGAAGAGAAAAAACTGTGAATCCTTTATTTATGCTGCGATGTGAAGTAGATTTGTAGATTCGTCCCGCTTGCTCCTCCGGTATTTAGGGACGAAGTGTGACTGGTTTCTCGTCCTCCAGCTGACTGAGACTCACACCTGATCCTCACTGGCTTTTCTAAGGTTGCATGGTTAGTCCTGCAGACTGGGAGGGACCGGGATCAGGGTGGGGCCTGCCGGTTCTACTCCACTTTCTTGTTTAGTGCATGATGACTAGTGAGTTTCATAATTAGCAGAAAGATGCTGTAATTGTAGGAACATTCGTGAGATAATTGGGTCAATGGTTCAGTTTTGTTAATAGAGGTAAAGGCAGGGCGTGGAAGAAATAGAGTACTCCGATTTTTACTATACTATAGTAAGTAAAAGAAGCAATAGCCTACTAGAATGTAAAAATGCTCTGTTACAAGTAAAAATAAGGCATAACATTTTTTAATTTAAGTAAAAGTTATGGCTGTCGAAGCATCTCGATAATAACGTGTTAACGCAAATTTGGTTTAACGCCACTAATTTCTTTAACACATTAACACAACTTGCGATTTTTAGGTTGAAGAAGCTCAGTTTTAAAGCTAGAGTGAATATAAATAATAATAATATAAACTAGAAAACCTGATGAATCCATCGGTACCAACCATGTCATACTAGCTTGTTGCAAGGAGTTAAATAACGCTCCAAACACACGCTACATTTTGGGAAAAAACTGTCATGTCCATTTTCAAAGGGGTCCCTTGACCTCTGACCTTCAGATGTGTGAATGTAAATGGGTTCTATGGGTACCCACGAGTCTCCCCTTTACAGACATGCCCACTTTATGATAATCACATGCAGTTTGGGGCAAGTCATAGACAAGTCAGCACACTGACACACTGACAGCTGTTGTTGCCTGTTGGGCTGCAGTTTGACATGTTATGATTGGAGCATATTTTTCAGATATTTTTCTTACTTTTTTCTGACATTTTTTTTGGCTTTTTTTTGGACAGTTGTCGGAGATTTGTCAGACATTTGTCGTACTTTTTTCGGACATATTTCGGACATTTTTCAGACATTTTTTCTGATATTTTTCAGACATTTATTTGGACATGCTAAGTCTATATGCTAAATGCAGTACCTGTGAGGGTTTCTGGACAATATCTGTCATTGTTTTGTGTTGTTAATTGATTTCCAATAATAAATATATACATACATTTTGCATAAAGCAGCATATTTGACCACTCCCATGTTGATAAGAGGATTAAATACTTGACAAATCTCCCTTTAAGTGTCATGTGGGAAAAAAAGGGAAATTCGTGTCTATGTACACAACTCGTAGACAAATATCCTGACTTATGGTGCCTTTGTCTTTACGGTGTTCACGAGAAGAGTCCATATGAACGCCCCCCCCTCTTGTCGTATTCACGACCTCGTAAGTGGAAAGTTTCTGAAAGCTCCGAGTTCACGTGTTGTGACGTGTTTGTTGACGTTGTCCGAAATGGCGGAGGCCTTGGAAGTTAATTTTTCGGTGCATAAAAAGTTAAAATATTGTAATTTTAGTCGTATAATGTTTGTAATTTTATAATATGTCTGAGGAAAATGTTGATAGACATTATGTCTTTGCATTTCCTGCATTATATTACCCACTTGCTAACTCGCTATATTGTTAGCTTCTGTGACTTCTAGACGCCAACAGTAACGTTAATATTGCCGTTGCTTAGCAGCGGTGTTCTCACGACTTAACCCCTTGAACACCACGTATGCTGTGTAAACACGACTCCCCGTGTTGTAAACACAAGCTTACGAGTTTCATTTGAAGGCAGCATATCTCCCGAACTGCCGTGAGACTATTTTGTTTGTCATCATGCATAAACACTTATACTACTGCTAGATGTAGGTCCACACAGTACGATCATGTGAGCGTCGCTGTGGTCTGATATCACTGTGAAATGAAATCATGAGCGGAGCAGGAATGTCACAGCGAGTGTACGTAGCACTCGTGACATGTTTCCATTCTTTGTTTCCTGGGATTCAGGACCGTATCAGTGACCGGCTAACGCTACGAACATCATCTGTTTGTTCTGCTGGAGGGAACGGAGACCACTGAAGAACCCACCCAGACATATTGAACATTTGATTTCATAGTTTTATTTCTCTTTATGAATTAGATCAAACATTGAGTGAATATAAAAAAATACATAAATGTATGATTCTATTGTTTTTTAAATCATAATTTCACATTTTTCACAGAATTCATTTACGTCATCATGTGGTCTGTAACACCTGAGATGATTGCTTTTAATTCAGTCCTTTAATTCCCACGAGGTTAGTCTTTAGATCAAAAAGATTAAACATACTGTCGGTAAAAAGCCACTTTAAGAGCGCCCCTTTAAGAGACTCCCCAGGTATCATTCTTATCATTTAAACTGACATCGAATGAGATGTCTGTCTGCTTAAATCCTGAAACAACCACATTTCTCACAATTGTTTTTAGTCATAATCAGAAGTTGTTCTCGACTTTGGGCCCTGCATGTTGATCTTAGTGCTCCTTCTTCAGCTTGGCCAGAGCCATCAGGAGCTGGTCCCTCCTCTCCATCCTGGCCGACAGATGCTGCGGGTCGCAGGGAATCAACTCGTACATCTCCTGTGGACAGCAGGAAACATATGTGAGGAAGAGTAGACTGTTAGAAGTAGGGATGCACTGATACCACTTCTTTCAGACCGAGTACAAGTCCTTGCATTTGGGTACTCGGCGATACCGAGTACCGATACGAGTACTTCTCTGTGACAAAAGACCCTCGTTAACAGCCAGCTGGAGGGTGTGAGCGACACACGGCAGGCTGGGGAGTCCCGCATACGAGGCGGGGCCGTGGAAACCGGGGTGGATTGTCCTTAGTGCGACTGCGCCCCAACCGCGTCGTGCCCATTGTTTTGCATTGTTTTGTGTTGTTAATTGATTTCCAATAATAAATCTATACATACATTTGCATAAAGCAGTATAATTGTCCACTCCCATGTTGATAAGAGGATTAAATACTTGACAAATCTCCCTCTAAGGTACATTTTGAACAGATAAAAAAATGCGATTAATCGCGATTAACTATGGACAATCATGTGATTCATGCGATTAAATATTTCAATCGATTGACAGCCCTAACATAAATACAACTTTAATCAACTCCAAACTTGTGTTTGTTTATTTAGATCTCCATTAGCTGCTGTATTGCAACAGTGACTTCTCTACCTGGGAATCCTATTCGTATTTTTATACTTCAATAACAGAAAATACATCAATACACACCCATAACATTCATTCTCACAACATGACTCAATACGTGCAACCACTAAGACACACAACAACCAACTCAAAGCCTGTCTAATACATACAATACAATACAACTCATCCACTAATCCACCAATAACTGAGCTGACTTAGACTTAGAAGGTTTCTAAGTGAAACCAGATTGACCGTTATTGCTCTCTAGACTAGTTATTTATTGCACCGGCTCAGGGATTCCTCCCGCAGTGACCTTCTTCCTCTGGCTAACACTTTAACGGCTTGTGATAGCATGTGATTAGGTAATGACTACTTAGGAGAGAGCAATTTGGTGCAGGGGTGAGAAGGAACACTTGACTTTCAGTCATGCAGAACTAAAAGGACACCATCAACAAAACACTCTCTTCATGCGACTAAATCATTAAATCAGGCGACAACATCTGTAAAGCATGTAAAGCATTGTGTCGTTTGCTGCCGTCGTTCTTACCTTTGCGATGATCTTGGCCCCCTCACCGCCAGAGAAGTCTGGTACGGGCCCGAAGGAGGTCAGGAGCCGGCTTATGCCCTCTCCATACCGTTTCATATAGTCCTCCAAACCTGTGGGAGGACATCTGATTAGAGGGGGTGGAGAACATGGGCAAAACAGCACAAATCACATATACATCATGACATTATGCTTCATAGCCTCGAGCACTGGCAGAGCAAGTTACATGCTCTTAAAAGTGACAAAACTCTGCTCGACTACAGGAAAATATTTCTTGGTGCTCGGGTCGAAGAGAAGCTGTCGTCACATGTTAGAGGTTCCCTGCAGGTATGAATGACTGAAGTTGAGTAGACGCAGTTAAAGACTGGAACGTCTCTGGGCTTCATGTAAGAGACTGTTCCTCTTTTAATTGTACGAATTTTGAATATAACATAAAAACTGTTTCCCCTCTTTGAGCCCATCTCCAGACATAAATTGGTTAAACAATCTGACACGCAGGGCCGTAATACCCATAACACCCTTCTCTGTATACATCTGCAGAACTACTATTGCAGCCTTGAGGCCTTTTGTCATAAATACTTCCAACAGAATATTAAACTGCAAAAAAGCGACGAACGAGGACGATTTTTCTGAGCTTTTGCACCACGCACAAAGGCAACCTATATTTATGAAACAACAACACGGAGTCTCTGTAGTCGGAACCAAGACGGCAAACTTTACTACTCCTTTCATCCTTGACAAAGGCGGCGCAGACCGGATTCACTCTTTCCGTTCTCACCTCTTACAATAAAAGCCCTAGACATATAATTTTCTCAGGTGAATATTTCACATTGTTGTGATGTTTACTGTATTCGTCACGCCCCCCCCGTACATGTGTAAAGACTTTCACAATATTGAAAACATGCAAATGCAGCTACAGAAGCACAGATTCTAACAACTGTGATTGCATTTGTTGTATCTCAAAGCTTCAATATCGCGCATATTAAAGGGACGACAGGAAACTAAAGCTGTTATTTATGCTCTCTTCAAAGCCACCACTCCTTGGACAAAAACAGTAATTTTACCTCGCAAAACATGGGGGTTGATGCCCACCATTGCCTCGATCGTTTATAATTGAAGGTTGAATGAATGAATGAATGGAGTTATTCTCTCATTACTCTCATTGATTTATCTTTAATGATTTATTTGTGATGTAGGCAACGGGCACTTTGGCTGATGAATGATTTATGTGCTGCCCAAATAAACTGTTAAAGATTAATAAATGACGGTTCCTCTACTCAATCAGCTACACAGGTAAAAAAAACTAAATCCTGACAACTTCTGCTGTTGTTGTACTCACCGTAAAAACATTTTTGATTTCACAATATGATTTTTAAAGATAAAGAACATGAATAACAGTCCTTGTTACGAGCTGGCTCGGCGACTGATAGCTGATACTTTTATTTAAAACGTCCTTCAGCGCGCAACCAAACGTTTGTGGATCAAATAAGCGATCCCTTAGTTCAGACGTAGAAAAATGACAACACACAGCTAATGGATCTATGAGGCCACACGTGTCTCCATAGCAACCAGACAAAACACATCATAAAGAGGGCCGGCGGTTTGGTTTGTTGACATTCCTGTGATAAGAAACGCAGCAGGAGAGGATCTGGATCTTTGAAGCAATGTGGAGCAATCTTTAAAAAAAAAAGAAAAGATGAGCCCAAACTACTTCACAGCAGCTCTTTAATTAAAACAGGCCAGAAGGAGACCATTTAAAATAGATCTTACACTGGAATAAAGTCTCACGCTTTTTGATTAATCTCTTCTGTTCAAAATGAACCTTAAAGGGAGATTTGTCAAGTATTTAATCCTCTTATCAACATGGGAGTGGACAAATATGCTGCTTTATGCAAATGTATGTATAAATCTATGAATGGAAATCAATTAACAACACAAAACAATGACAGATATTGATCCAGAAACCCTCACAGGTACTGCATTTAGCATAAAACAATATGCTCCAATCATAACATGGCAAACTGCAGCCCAACAGGCAACAACAGCTGTCAGTGTGTCAGTGTGCTGACTTGACTATGACTTGCCCCAAACTGCATGATCGGCCGTTTTAGTCTTAGTCGACTAAGATTTCTTTAGTGGATTAGTAATTTTTTATGTTTTTTTCATACTGACTGACTTATTTCCAAGAAACTTAAGAGCACATCTCCGGTAAACACAGAGTTAAAGTGGTGCTTTTGTGTGATCCTTGTGGAGAAACTCAGTAGTTTTACAGATCTGTCGATTAAATCAACTTATCGATTAGTCGAGAAAATCGATGAGTGTTAGTCAACTAAGAATTTGTTTGGTCGAGGACAGACCTAGTTTGTTTTCCATGCAAGGATCAAGGATCATGCCTACCAATAGCACATACAGCTCTGGTACATATTGAGGGTTTTAGAGTTGATGATAAATGGCATCAACTCTCAGATCGAAGAGGAACAATGCGGATTCCGTCCTGGCTGTGGAACAACGGACCAGCTTTTCACTCTCGCAAGGATCCTGGAGGGGGCCTGGGAGTATGCCCATCCAGTCTACATGTGTTTTGTGGACTTGGAGAAGGCATATGACCGGGTCCCCCGGGAGATACTGTGGGGGGTGCTGCGGGAGTATGGGGTGAGGGGGGCACTTCTCAGGGCCATCCAATCCCTGTACGCCCAAAGCGAGAGCTGTGTTCGGATCCTCGGCAATAAGTCGGACTCGTTTCCGGTGGGGGTTGGCCTCCGCCAGGGCTGCGCTTTGTCACCAATCCTGTTCGTGATATTCATGGACAGGATATCGAGGCGTAGTCGGGTGGAGGAGGGTTTGCAGATCGGTGTGCTGAGGATCTCATCGCTGCTTTTTGCAGATGATGTGGTCCTGTTGGCATCATCGGTCTGCGACCTCCAGCACTCACTGGATCGGTTCGCAGCCGAGTGTGACGCAGTCGGGATGAGAATCAGCACCTCTAAATCTGAGGCCATGGTTCTCAGCAGGAAACCGGTGGTTTGCCTACTCCGGGTAGGGAATGAGTCCTTACCCCAAGTGAAGGAGTTTAAGTATCTCGGGGTCTTGTTCGCGAGTGAGGGGACGATGGAACGTGAGATTGGTCGGAGAATCGGAGCAGCAGGGGCGGTATTGCATTCGCTTTACCGCACCGTTGTGACGAAAAGAGAGCTGAGCCGGAAGGCAAAGCTCTCGATCTACCGTTCAATCTTCGTTCCTACTCTCACCTATGGTCATGAGGGTTGGGTCATGACCGAAAGAACGAGGTCGCGGGTGCAAGCGGCCGAAATGGGTTTCCTCAGGAGGGTGGCTGGCGTCTCCCTTAGAGATAGGGTAAGAAGCTCAGTCATCCGTGAGGGACTCGGAGTAGAGTCCTTGCTCCTTTGCGTCGAAAGGAGCCAGTTGAGGTGGTTCGGGCATCTAGCACGGATGCCTCCTGGGCGCCTCCCTTGGGAGGTGTTCCAGGCACGACCAGCTGGGAGGAGACCACGGGGAAGACCCAGGACTAGATGGAGAGATTATATCTCTACTCTGGCCTGGGAACGCCTCGGGATCCCCCAGTCAGAGCTGGTTAATGTGGCCCGGGAAAGGGAAGTTTGGGGTCCCCTGCTGGAGCTGTTGCCCCCGCGACCCGATCCCGGATAAGCGGTTGAAGATGGATGGATGGATAAATGGCATGGCTTCCTAAGAGCTTCCCAGAACGACTCCATCGTGTTAACGGAAGATTTTTGCAGAGGTTGAAATGAGTGGAAAGTTTTCAGCTTTGATATTTTACCATGTGTCATTCTTCACTTCAATTTTCTCTGGAAGAACAGAACTAGTTGATTACCTCACTTACTTTGCGGTGTGTCATCATTGTAGTGCCACCACCCAATTTACAGTAAAGGGCAGATGAAGCGGAAACTGGAAAACTTTAAAAAGGGATGTTGAAGAACCAGGTCGATAAGTAGGAGTAGTGCAAAAATAAAAGTTGCATTTACTAACAAAAACTTTACTGGAACAAAGGGCAAAAATGAATCCTGGGAAATTTAATAAAACTACATTTAAACTGAATCAAAATAACACATAACAAAAGGAAGCTGTAGCCTCACAGCGAGCTGCCAAGCATCCAAACTCACACAGAATAATGAACATACCAATAATACAAGATCGCTAAGTTATTGCTGACATCTCAATCCATCTATGGGAACCGATTCAAACCAATGAGCACAATAAATATTATGTAATTTACTCAGGAACGACCTTACTCTTGACAGTATATAAGAAGTGGACGTAGTCACCGTGACGTCACCCATTGGTTTGTTGACTTCAGTTTTGAAGCCTTGAGTTTGGCATTTTGGCCGTCGCCATCTAGGTTTTTTGCAGCCAGAAGTGACGCCAGAGGGCGGAGCTAAGTTTAACCGAACGCTGAATAAGACGTTTTTAGGTTACAATTAACTTGAACCCTAAAGCATCCCCTGCTTTATGGTCTATCTGACTCTAAATGGGACCATAAGTTACTAAATGAACATCATGCTGTGTTGAAGAAGACTTGAAACTAACGATTGAGACCATAAACTCATGTTTACAATGTTTACTGAGGTAATAAATCAAGTGATGGCCGTTAGAAAGAATGCAGGTTTTAGGCACTTCTGCTTTGGCTGCACTCTTCACACCCGGAGGTTGCAGCCGGTACCTTACCTTATCCTTAGCCTTAACCTTATCCTCCTATAACTTAACAGAGCCCAGCCCCTCCCTGCTAAACCTGTTTGTACTTTCCTTGATTGAGCTGCTGAGCTGATCCTAGTGTTGGCTTTTCCTGTCTCAGTGCAGGCTGAGGCAGCGGGGCTCTGCAGCGTGTCTCTGCTCTCTCCGCCCGCAGCCGGAGAGAGCAGGGAGACACCGGCACCCGGTCGGTAACGACACTACAATGTCTCTCTGCAGAGCCCCGTCACTTCACAAGACACGGGAAACCTCTGTTGGTCTGGAGGAGCTGCAGCAGTTATTTCTGCACAAACGTCCACTGAACATTCACTAGATATTCTCAGAGCTACTAACTCTTCTGCAGTGTGGAGTGAGCGCACGTTCACGTCTAGAGGTGGAGCGAGCTGAGCGAGAACGCGCGTGCTGTCTGAGTGAAGGCAAGCAGGCAGAGGAGGAGAGGCAGCGGCCAAACGCGAACGCACATATGCAAGCGCGCATGTGTCCCGACCCGCTACATTTATACGCTTAAAAAGTTACAAACAGTCCCTTTAAAGGTACAGTATAGCCCACCTATGTTTTGAGTTACATGCGTCCTCATTGATCGGATCACAAGTGGACAGCTTTAAGTACGTCTGTTTGAACCTGGCATTAAAATGCATCTCCACATGCAACTTCAGTGGCCACATGTGATCCGATCTCACTTCACCGCTCTATATGTAAATAAACACGTAAACGACTTCATCCATCCATCCTTCGTCAATTTTCAGTACAAAATAAAACCTAACATCACTAATTCTTGCTGCCCGTCTTCCGCCATGTTTGTTTACACTAAAGTCACGTTTGATCGCCAGAGCCAGAGACTTTTTCAGTGGGGACTCTTGTTGTTGATGAATGAATCTGTTAGTGTGAGGTGTTCTGTTTTAGTCAAATCGTTGCTCTCCACACACTGTACAACAAGGGACTAAATAAGCAGCTAACTGAGCCAAAGACAAGTGTTTGAAATATACTGAGTACAGATGGAGAGTGGAGAAGTGGATCACACTGCAGGGAAAGTTTTGAAACGTTTCTTTGGACATTTTGATTCCCTTTTGACTTGAAACTGGATCACCCTTTGAATCTGTTGTGAATCTAAGTTGATTACATGAAGGAGCAAACATTTCCGATCCTCCTTCCAGACTAACCGGCAGCAGGTTTTCAGTGGATTATTCCTTTAAACAGGATAATGCTCTCCTGTGCAGGTACATGTTTTTTACAAAAGCCGAGTCATTCAGGCAGAGTAGAAAGAGGGACGGAGACAGACGGCCTGAGTGCTCCAGTATCTGATTGGAATGATTTAAGGACGGGAAGTAACGACGAGAGCAGGTCTTTTAGCGATCTTTTGTGAACACGATCATACTACTGTTTCCTGAGCAGAAAGCTTCGGGACTGTAACTACAGGTAGAGTTGGCACCTGGCTTGAAGGCCGCGATGTGGGCTCTGAGTTTTGGATTACTGGTGTGAGGGAGTGCATTCATGGCGACCCATCAAAAGACGGCTTTGTTCTGCCAGAGCGTCCTTTTTTTTCTGTGTGTGTGTGTGTGTGTGTGTGTGTGTGTGTGTGTGTGTTTGTGTGTGTGTGTGTGTGTTTGTGTGTGTGTGTGTGTGTGTACACAGTCAGGGTTTCTCTCTGGGTTTCACACTCCCTCTCGATATTCTCCATCTCCCTGAGGGGAGACTCACAGTGTGGTACAGTACATATATGTTGGGCTGAGACATGTGAGCTATGTCACTGTTGACTCACATTTTATTTATATGACGAGGGTCTGGGTATTCTTCGTAAAAGCTCTTTGTGAATTACTGCATATATATATACGTGAAGTTATAAAAAAAAAAAATTCATGTTGTAACCCTATTTTTACGTTATAACAAGATATTGTCGCGTTATAACAATATATTTCAGCGTTATAACAACATATTTCCCTGTTATAACAAGTTATTTTCATGTCAAAATGAGATATTTTCATGTTATAACAATATATTTTTGAGTTATAACATATTTACATGTTATAACCAGATATTTTCGCATCATAACAAGATATTTTTGAGTTATAACAACATATTTACACATTATAACAAGATATTTTCATAAGATATTTTCACGTTATGACGACATACAAACTTCTCACGTTATAACAAGAAACATTTTTGTTATAACAATATACTATTTATGTTGTTATAACATGAAACGTTCATGTTAAAACTTGATCACTAATATTGTTATAGCAAAACATTTCACGTTATAACAAGATGAATAGTATGTTGTTATCGTAAAAAAAAGTCTCTTGTTACCACGTGATGTGTTTTGTATGTCATCATAATGGGAAATTATCTTGTTGAAACATGAAAAATTGTTATAACAATAAACTTTTCCCCTCATAACAAGATATTTTCATGTTATAACGAGATATTTTATAACGTGAAATGGTTCATGTTAAAACTTGAGAACTTATTGTTATAACAAAATGTTTCACGCTATAACTTGATCACTTATATTGTTATAACTAAAAAGTTTCTTATAATGTGATGAGTTTGTATGTCGTCATAACGTTTTCTTTTCACATTTTAACGTGATACTGATCCGTTGTTCTTTATCCGTCTTTCCCTTTACCTTTCAGTCCGTCACATTTTTGCTGAAAACAGAAGCTTCAAGAGGTTTGTGTTTTTTTGGCGCTGACCTCCTGTTTATATGAGCAAAAAGTCCAAAGAGGGAACATTACCTGCAGGTGCATTGAGGTGAATCGTTTCCATGGGACCTATGAAGGCGTAACGCATTCCTAGCCCCTCTGACATCACCAGGTCGATGTCCTTGACAGAGATAACGCCGTCCTGATGGAGTAAGAGAGAAAAAAAAACACTTTATTAACATTAACTTTGTATTCCCTTAGAGAAAGGTACAAATCAGTCAGTAAATGTATGACTAGAAATACATTCTTTATCTGTCAGTACAGTGTGAACAGCCCTGAGCCATCTATCAGGTGTTATCCACTGAGTTCCTGGTTGGAGGATTTGAATACTTTGAATAAAACTGCAGCTCAAAATGTCGTTTCAGGATGGAAGGATATTATTTTCTCTGGCAGTTCAGGTCATGGCTTTTTACCCCCGGGGTTTTTAGACCAACCGAGTTCCCTTTGATCCCATCAAACTACTCCCACCGTATAAAGTTTCCCTAATCGGCCAATTGTGTGTCCTCAGGATTATGTAGGAAGTACTGGGAGGAGAGGGGCCGAGGATGGAGGGATGGATGGAAGGAGGGAGAGACGGAGGGAGTGGTTCAGGTAATCTTTGGGTTAGAGATACCTGTTGGCCGACCGCGGAGGAAATCAAAGCTCGGATACGGAGACAGAGAGTAGGGTGAGCAAGAGGAGAAGGACAGGGTCGTCTTTGTTTGGGCCCTGCGTCCAACAACGGGTCTGTTATCTGAGCAGAGCGGGACGGTGGGTGGGGTCTTTTCTCCACCGTAATCACTGGGGGGCAACCGGCCGCTTTCTCAGCCGCTCTGCTTTCCAACGCTGGCCCTGACTCAAGGACTATTTTCTCTCTGTGTGTGTGTGTGTGTGTGTGTGTGTGTGTGTGTGTGTGTGTGTGTTTAGAGGGGTGATGGAGGGTCCCTGTTTTGTAAGAAGGATCACAAGGCCACTATCGGACCACAGTCCTTGATGCTCAAACCTGAACTTGTTGTCCTATTTTGATGTTTTTTGGATTACTGTTCATACTAGTTATCTCCGTCAAAGAAGTTGTGTTTTCGGTTCGGTTTGTTTGTTTGTCAGCAAGATTATGGAAAAACTACTGGCCAGATTTTCATGAAACTTGGTGGAAGGGTGTAACATGGGCCAAGGAAGAACCCATTGCATTTTGTTAACATTGCAAGATTTGGCATTTGGTGGAGGTCTGAGATCTACGTGTGCCCTTCTAGTTCTAGGGTGTAACTGAAAGGCTTACAAGTAGTGTTAGTGTCTGGTCACTCATAACTAACAAAGATTCAGCCGTCTTGTATTATCTGTAGTATCTATAGTATTTATAGGCTGTGTTTTTACTAGGGCTATCAACGTTAACAAAAGTAAGCATGGCTCACAAACCCCCGCTCACTGCTTGACCCTTAATAACGTAGAGCCAAAGGTTTTGCCCTTTTGGAAAAATTTCAACCATCATACCAAATTTTAAGTTCTTAAGTTAAATAGTTTCCGAGTTCTACTCAGGAAACAAAATTGAAGTCGGAAAAAATCACAGTTTTTGGCCAAAATTTCAAACATTTTGGGCACCCTGGACTTCTAACCTCCAAAAGGCACAACTAGACCGCACTGTCAACCATCATCCCAAATGTAACATTCCTAAGTTAAACAGTTTCCGAGTTCTGCTCCGGAAACAAAAGTGTGACATGCGAACAGGCGGACGGAAGGACGGACACGCGGAGCGCTATATACCCCCGACTACGTTGTCGTGGGGGTATAATAATAATAATGCAAATTCGTTTTAGCACTAATGTTTAACGCATTAACACAATCGATCTTTTGTGAATGAAAATGGGTTCTATGGTTACCCACGAGTCTCATGCGAGAAATTGTATTTGAATCGATTGACAGCCCTAGTTTTTACACATTCTGTAAAACGTTGTGACAAAAGACCGTGACCGAAATGTGACGGTGAGTTAATGACAATCCTTCCAGTTAGTCAGCTGGTGTTGTTGAGCTGTTTCTTTTTTCAAACAGACAACGGCAGAGTGAAACTTCTGTAACGGGTCGTTCTGGAAGATTTGAGTGACTGACTAGTTGCTGGTCATGAGGTGGCTACCATTGGTTGTGGCAAAAGTCCCTATAAGGGTTGCATCTCATTTGGTGGAGAATGATCATACAATCTGGTGGTGTAACAGTCTCTGTAATACAATATACTGATTGTTTGTTTATTTGGATCCCCATTAACTACAGTGACAACGGTAGCTGCTCTCCCTGGGGTCCACATAGGTCTCTTTGACACAGGTGTAACTAATAACTAACTAACAATGGCTCTGTTCTATTCAAATTATCCCAGTAAGTCATGAGTGTTTCAGTGAGCCAGAATGCACAAAACTCTGAAAGACTCGGAAAACAAAGCATCAAATGGAATTTAGCCTTCATAAATTTCATTATTTGTGCTTTCTTACTGTCACATGTCAAAATGTCCATAGAACTTCCTCCAATCTGGACTCTCTCTCAAATGTCAGCGCTGCCGAGACAGTTTGCAGTTGGACGTCACACATGATTCTGGAACACAGACTGTATATAAGAAGTAGACGTTGTCGCCGTGACGTCACCCATTGGTTCGTGGACTACCGTTTTGAAGCCTCGAGTAGAAGATCTCAGTTTTTAAGTTACGTTACACTCCGTTCACACATTGGTAATAAAAAGTGATTAATACACATATATTGTTAAATACAATACTGTATTTCAACATGTGGTTTTCCTGTAATGTTATCCACTTTGAATAGTTTGGATATAATGACCGTCTCCTTATGGGGTGAGATTTTCATCAAAATTATTTATCTATCGTAGGTTTCACGTAGATGAACTGAAGATAAGATAGAAGAAACACACGCACACTAAGCCAAAACTGAAAGATGTAGAAGATGAGTGGTGTCTATGAGTGACAGTAATCAACTTGTTGTGTACACTACAGCCTGGAACCTTTGACACCACGTCAAAGAAGAATAAATGTCAAACTAGAATGAACCAGTTCCTCAAACTGTCACAATTCACGACGTAACAGGCTGCAGCCGAAAGTGACTCAAAGAGTCTTATAAAAAGGTACAATTTTCAACAAAATCATGTTTCTGACTGGAACATCTGCACTGAAAAATCAACCTTCAACTGATATCTTTGAAAGTAGCTCTCAGGGTTTTTGGACCTACACTGAAATAACAGTTTATGCATCTAACTTTGGAACAGCCAGGAATGTTTTATCAACCCGTTCTCACTACCAATTCTTCAAATACCGCCCCGCGGCATCGGAGACCGATACAACAGTATGTGACGAACCGGGCTTTCAACTGACTCCAATGTAAACCCACCCACGCCGTTATTCGACGGTCGGAGCAAGTGACGTAGTCTTAATAGTTAGTGAAGTTAACGTCAACGACTGTAACCCTAACTAAGTGGTTGTGTTGCCTAAACCTAACTTCCTGTGAAAACAGAAGTTTATTTTGAAAGGACACTATGCATGTAACAAGAGGATATTGACACGCCGTCCATGGTCCGTCCAAAAGTAATGCAAGAGGTGTACCCCGTGCGTTGGTCTCCGACGCCAAAGGGCACTGACCAAGCGCCGGTATTTGACGAGCTGGGAGTGTGTTGGTTTTATACAGTTTTACATAACAATGGACTAGGATTATGTAACTGATTATTTGTTTGTATAAATTGCTAACCTTCCTGGTTGGGAAACTTCCAAACAAGACAGAATTAATTAGTACTGGAATGTAAATCTGGTTTACTTTCTTCTTCCTCTACAGTGTAAGAGGGTTGGCAGAGGTGGTGATGCTCAGGTCGGCTGGTTCATCCATTACACCTGCTCTTGGCAGAAAAGATCTCTATCTCTATGGAGGACACAAATAATAACCCGTTTGTTATGAAGAATCTTTCTTCTTCTGTTCAGGTTGAGTAATGCTTTAGACATCCAACCTGACTTTAATTAGAGCCAGGCCCATATACTGAGCTCTGACAACTGTGAGTAATGTTCAGGATTTACCTGCTGAACAACTTTGACGAGAGGAGCTTAAAAAGACAAAAAGATCATTCCTGTCAAACAGGTTTGTTCTTCTTTTCAATGCTGAGACGACAATGCTCAAAATTTGCATAAAAAGCTTAAAACTACGAGATTTTACTTAACTGAGCGTGTATCAGCGATATAGATAACACGGCTACAAAAACCCCACTAACATCTGGCTTTTGTCTTTAGTAGGAGAGGTTACAATCGGCCGTCATTACCGGGACAAATGACTCTGCTGGAACAAGTCTTTCTACTGTTCCAGCAATCACCAACTCTGGTTTGGTCGAAATAAACCCTTAATCCACTGAGTTAGATGTGAAAAGAAACAGCCGTTATATGCTCTCTTCAAAGCCACCAGACTCCATTGACAGAAACAGTAATTTCACCTTGCTGACTGTTGTAAAACAAACTTTATTCGAAGTCAACAAAAACAACATAAAACTCATCAAAACCGTCTTTAGTAGTCTTTCAACTGTTCCAACAATCACCAACTCTGGTTTGGTCGAAGGAAACTCTTAATTGAGTTAGATGTGAAAAGAAACAGACGTTATATGCGCTCCTCAAAGCCACCAGACTCCGTTGACAGAAACAGTAATTTTACACAGACATATTGAGGGCACTGGTGTAAATCTAATTCATTAAGTGTCACAATAAACAATGCCAGGGAGCCAGCATGCTCAGTAATGGAGCCTTTGAAACTCAAGACCAACATCAAAGCATCATTTATGTTATCAATTACACCCGTTTCATTCTACGCCAAGTCAAAATATCTGCTGGTTAAAAGGTCTATTGCTGCTCTGCTATAAACTAAACAGACAAAATGGGTGTAAATCTCTACTGCAGATTCAGTGAACTGAACTATATGATAAAAGTCTAATTCAGCTTTTTGTGTTTGTTATTTTGACTATTTATTTATTTTGCAAGTGTGTCCAAAATCTAGCAACCTAGGCTGGCTCATACACCGTTCGTAGCTATATCTATGAAAAGTAATGCACTGTAATTCGTATATATCCCATAAAATCAATTTGTATGTACGTATTTGTGAACCAGGAAGTGTAAAGTGTGACAAACGCCCCGTAGAGAGGAGGTCGGGGTGGATGGATGGGTCAAACAACACCACACTTTCACCTAGGATACCTAGTTTTGTTGCCTAAATCTAACTAAGTAGTTTTGTTTTCTAAACCTAATCAAGTTGTTTCCTGTGAAGACGCAAGTTTATTTTTAAAAGGCTGTATATGCATACAGTCGAGTCACATGTTACTGGACATTCGTAGGAAAATGCATGAAAAATTAGGAAAAACTTTGGAGGAAACATTTTCGTAAGATATCATATGAACCATTGTATGAGGATACGTTGAGCAACCATACCTGGCACTATCATGGAAGTGAAGTCAAACATTTTGCTGTATGAATCTAACGTCTAAATTAGGGCTTTCAATCGATTCAAATATTTAATCGCGATTAATCGGATATATTTTATTTGTCCAAAATGTACCGTAAAGGGAGATTTGTCAAGTATTTAATATTCTGATCAACGTGGGAGTGGGCAAATATGCTGCTTTATGCAAATGTATGTATATATGTATTATTAGAAATCAATTAAAAACACAAAATATGCTCAAATCATAACATGGCAAACTGGCAAATTTGCCCCAAACTGCATGTGATTATCATAAAGTGGGCATGTCTGTAAAGGGGAGACTCTTGGGTACCAATAGAACCCATTTTTGTTCACATATCTGGAGGTCAGAGGTCAGGGGACCCCTTTGAAAATGGCCATACCAGTTTTTCCTCGCCAAAATTGAGTGTAAGTTTGGAGTGTTATCTAGCCTTCTTCCCGCTAGTATGACATGGTTGGTACCCATGGATTCCTTAGGTTGCGTTAATGCGTTATTATCGCGTTAACTTTGACAGCTATAGTCTAAATCTAACAACTGGGCTGGAAAAATAAATATGGAAGAAGTTAAGTTATCTCTCTGTGTTGATGTGAACATGTAGAGTATGTTTCACTATGTTACATAACGAGGCGTAGAGATGTAAAGCTTGTTTGGGAGGATGGTTGCTTGATTGATTAAAGCCGCAGGGGTTGTTGGGTTTTTTGCCTCCCGGTCTTGACAACGTGATGGTGAAGGTAGATCAAAATAGATCAGACATATCTGTGGTCATCGTTGTTGTACATCAGGAGACACACTTAGCTATGTACACACCCAGCTGCCACAGTTTGAGGTGATCAGCATGTTGCACTCAGCTGGAGCTCCTTCCAGGGAAAAAGTCTTCACTCTTTAACAGCAACGTGGCATTTTTGCCAGCTTGGACCTAAGGGTGCCCCAAGGGTTAAGTGAGTGGTCCACTCACGGTATGGAATGTCATGTAGATATGAGTCTGAGCGTCCACAGGACTGTGTGAAGACACAAATATATCACATGCGTGGATGCTATGTTACAGCCAGCACAGAGTCAGGAGAGAGAGGGGCACGTCAAAGTATGCTTTAATTCTCAGAAGCTGCAGTGACTGTTGTTGCATGGACTGAACTAACGAGAGCTTTCACCTGACTGCAGGCTCACTTGGCTCACCAGTGCACCAAGAGGCTCCTCTTGAAGCAAAGATATCATTCAAGGAGAGGCAGAACAAATTCTTTAAAAAAGTCCAAACTGGGACAAACCCAGGACCTTTTGTTGCAAGTCATCCCATAAGTTCCTCTTATAGTGCCTGTTGCTCTCTTCTTGTGAGTATCTGATAAATGCAACCAACAAAAAGCAGTCTTTTTTTAGTACAAATTACTAAAGTGTCACCCTCTTGTTTCACTCCCATAAAAGAAACTAAAATTACCTCCGTGGTTGTATGCCTCTGCCAACCAGTCAAGTTGCAGATTACATCCATTTCTATTTACATCATTTGTGTAAATTTATCATAATTAGCATATGAATTCTTGCCAAAAAACATTTTGTGAAGTCACAGCGACCTTTGACCAAATTATAATCGTTTATCTTGAGTTCAAGTCGATGTTTGTGCCAAATTTGAAGAAATTCCCTCCAGGCATTAATGAGATATCGCCTTCACGAGAATGGGAGAAACGTGAGGTCACAGTGACATTTGACCACCCAAATGTAATCAGTTTATCCTTCAGTCTAAGTGGACTTTTGTGCCAAATTTGAAGAAATTCCCTTAAGGTGTTCCTGAGATAACGTGTTCACAAGAATGGTACGTACAGAGCGAACGAACACCCCCTAAAACATGACACATAAAAACGTCCTTCAGAAACATTAGAAATGTTAAATAAAAACCCTTTTCACAGCTGACATTTTGGCTCAAAAGGGTCTATTGAGGGATGTTTAGAAATTCAAAACAGCTCTCAATTAATGGCATTTGGCCATTTTTATGTTAAAGGTATAATATGTACCATTTCCGCATTAAAATGTCTAAAAACAACTAGACCTATGATATAGATTGTGTTGAGTTGTTTACTTACATTATCCCCAATGTTTCCCAACAATGTTCAAACCAGAGAAATCTTTGATTTTATTCAAGGTAACGGCCATTTGGTCGCCTGTGAGAGAGAGAGAGATTAATTGACTTTCTCTTCCCTGCTATTCCTGTGCAAACATATGAACATCAGGTAACCATGTTTCTGCAGGCCATCCCATCAGGGCTTGCGTGTCATTTTCAGGTAATCATCAGTATTGGAAGATGCCTTCACATTAAGAATGTGGCAAATGATTGGAATGAAGCCGAGAGAGCGCGCATGCCATAGAGATGCAAAATATACCCTGAGGATGCAGGATGCAGAGTTAATCCAGTGGACCGGCCTGTTCTGACAGTTTGTGTACATTCCTCTAGTCGAAAACAATCAAATCATCAGCCTCTTTGGTTTAAAGTCTACCAATATGTCAGATGATCTTCTCATCATGGTTGTGCTGTTTCCATCAAAAAATAAAAATGTAATGCCATTTCCCACGAAAATGGATTGTGATTGACAGTCTCTTCTTTGTAAATGATTGTAGAGCCACAGAGTTAACTCAAGGTCTTTATTGAAATCTCTAAGCTTGTTGTTAAAATATGGAAGCACTGACATGTAACATGTCTTTAACAGATTGATGAACTTTGACTTCCTCATCATCACTCTGCTTTAAAGCTGCAAACACACCAAGAACAGCTGGTTTTATGGTCCCATAATGACTTAAAGCTGGAGTGCGGGAATTTTTACATATAAATGAACATCTGTTACATTAAAGCCAAACGAGTTCACGCAACGTAACCCACAAATTGTGAAAACACGCAAAAACTCTCGCGAGACTCGCCGCCCGACGACCTATCCAAACCTTAACTATTCAAGGTCATTGTTTAACTTTAACCATTTAGCAACTTGTCGGTTACCTTCTAACCACGACCAGGTTTATGTGCCGTTTCACACATCGTGACTAAGGTTGAAACCGAAGGTAAAATCTATCAGCAACACGTGAAATAAATTGGGGAAAAAAAGTTTGGAAACTTGTGTTTCCAATACCAACAGGAGAATACACTGTTTACCATTGGCAGAGCATTTTGGCAAATTTTTCTTGGGCGCTACCCACATAATCAGCTGTGCTGCTCATCCCACAAATGCATGATCCTTACAAGTTGGACATCATTCTGAAGGTAAATAAACAGGCTTTCCAACCATGTAAAATACAATGCCAATTAGTATTGTAACAACAAAGAAATAATCCACCAAACACAAGTTTCCGAACCTTTTTTTCCCAGTTTATTTTCTTTAGAACTAATCTTCTTCTAAAATCTTGAAAACACAATACAATGTTTCCTGGTATTTAAACCGGTATGAACTGGTATTTAAAAATGAAAGTGTTTTTACACACGACATCAGCAGTGACTCAATCTCTCTCAGACTATTGTCTTCTTTGTTCAAACGAATGGAAAATGAGGGCGCATCCGTCTATGTCGTCATAAACTCATGCAAATCAATAAAAACATTTCCATGCAGGCGTAAATGCACGCGATGGACCGGCCTTACTTTAATAGCGCACAGTCGAAGAAATGCATTCGTCCTTCTTTAGTAGCGAGGAGAATCCTTTCTAGAGTGTAAAAATATCCTTTGAATGTAAAATCACATGAGTACGTCCAAATAGATTTATTTTTTCCTTTTTTCAGTGTCAGCTTGTCTTTACAGATGTTTTCACAGCTGCAAATGTTCCATCCTTACATACAGTGGTATATGAATTTCTGTTTTTTAATATTATTGTGATGGTATTTTTATTTTATCTTTCTTATTTCATTCATTTGATCTTATAAGCTTTGTGAATCCTGACTATTCTTTGATCTAATTCACTGTAAGTCAGTTATATCTGAGTGAGGTGCTTTCCTCTTGAATATATTTATATAAAAAGGATGTAATGGCACAATGTTAACTACATTTATTTACATGTTGATTTAAAAGCATTTCCTTTAGTCA
The DNA here is from genome assembly GCF_043250625.1 of Sebastes fasciatus. Lineage (NCBI taxonomy): Eukaryota > Metazoa > Chordata > Actinopteri > Perciformes > Sebastidae > Sebastes > Sebastes fasciatus. Next base: position 30,697,615 of record NC_133808.1, on the reverse strand, counting down.
ACCTGAGGTACCCAGCAGGAAGTGGTTACAGATTCATTACTAGGAAGGGCAGTCTATTATTGTGAATAATAGAGTAGTATTTCTTGTTTGCTTTTAGAACATCATTTTAAACATTGTTCTCTAATTTGAGCTGCCGATGACTACGAGACAAACAATGTGACAAAAATCTGCATTTGTTGTTTTAATAATTGTCGACATCACGAGATCGTGAGTCGATCGTCACACCCACGTTGTTGTTGCTTGTGTGTGCCACCCTTCCATCGTGATTAATTCAGTTTCACAAGTCTTTTGTTTTGTTGTTTTTAAGTGTTTTGTTGCCATCTGTAGTTGTCTTACCCTGCGTGTGTGTAAATGGTAAATGGTAAATGGACTTGGACTTATATAGCGCTTTTCTAGTCTTCCGACCACTCAAAGCGCTTTACACTACATGTCAGTATTCACCCATTCACACACACATTCATACACTGATGGCAGAGGCTACTAAGGTGCCAACTTTGCCCATCAGGATTTAATCTAAATACTCATTCACACACCGATGGCTATGCCTCCGGGAGCAATTTGGGGTTAAGTGTCTTGCTCAAGGACACATCGACATGTGACCCGGAGCAGCCGGGGATCGAACCACCGACCTTCCGATTGGTGGACAACCTGCTCTACCCTCTACCGCCCCGTGTGTGTGTGTGTGTGTGTGTGTGTGTGTGTGTGTGTGTGTGTGTGTGTGTGTGTGTGTGTGTGTGTGTGTGTACTTTTGTATGTGTGAGTGTCCATCTGATACAGTTACACACTGACAGTAATGTCAGGGACGAGGACACAATGTGCTGATGTAGTTGTGAAAGGGACGCTCTTTGTTACACATCTCCGACAGAGAAAAGAGATAGAATAAAGAGACAGAGTTAGAGAGAGAGTTATTATGTTCTGTGTTTGTGTGTGAAATGAGAGATGGCATTTGTCCCACCGTAAAGTAGGGCAATTCATTACACCTTTAATTATCTTGTAATCTAGCATGCACGCTTGTAATCAGCGTAATCACTCGGGACATTTTCAGCTTTTAAATTTTCCGATCATCTTGGTTTTTTGCAACCAGAAGTGACACGAGAGGATGGTGCTAATGGTGCCTTCAAATGAAACTCGTGAGCTCTTGTCAAAAGATGAGGCCGTTGGGAATATCAACATTTTCCTCAGACATAAAATTACGAAGAAAAACAATATACGGCTAAAATATATTAACTTATTATGCACTGAAAAAATAACTTCCGCCATTTCTGTCAACATGAAAAAACACGTCACAAGTTGTGAACTCGGAAATTTCAGAAACTTTCCACTTACGAGGTCGTGAAGCCTCGAGTTCGGCATTTTGGCCGTCGCCATCTTGTTTTTTTGCAACCAGAAGTGACACGAGAGGGTGGTGCTAATGGTGCCTTCAAATGAAACCTGTGAGCTCGTGTTTACACGATATGCTTGGCGTTCAAGTGGTAAAGTCGTGAGAACACGTTACTGTCGGCGTCTAGAAGCCACAGAGGCTATCAATTTAGAAAGCTAGCAAGCGGGTAACATAATGCAGGAAATGCAAAATAAAATTACGAAGAAAAACAATATACGATGAAAATTACTATTATTATTATTCACTTATTATGTACCGAAAAGTGAACTTTAATGGCCTCACGTCACAACTTGTTAACTTGGAGCTTTCAGAAACTTTCCACTCACAAGGTCATGAATACCTCAAGATATATGGACTCTTCTCATGAACACGGTAAACACAACCCCATTTGAAGGCACCATAAGTACAACCGAACGCTGAAATAAGACATTTTTAAGCGACCAAAGATGATAATTAACTATCATGAACTGAAAACACACTGTGAAAGGGTTAAGGTTGTAAGACGAAAACACAGACAACTCCCACACCGGACGTACTGACCACAACGCCATGGTAGTGACCTGTCAATCACTAGACTTCTTTTTGCAACCGGAGGAGTCGCCCCTTGCTGGCTATTAAAAAGAATGCAAGTTTAAGGCACTTCAGCATTGGCTTCACTTTTCACTTTTTTAACCCTAACCCTAATAAGTCAAATATAGACAGTGTAGCCACAAAACAAACACTCAAAAATGTCCCCATTGAAACCCATTAAACCCACAATGTTTGATCCCACGAGCTATTACAGCATAAAATCATGCTTTCTATTTTATCAGAAATGTCTGCTGTCTCATTATTCAACAAAAAGAGGGTCATTTGAGGTAATTCTGATGTCTGTTATATAATCAAAATCTGAATCGGGATGTCATGTGAGTTCAGTTCAGGTAACAATCATCACACCCATCCTCATTATCATTCTAACCATTTCTTCAGTGAGTGATTATGTAATGGTGCCTGTCATCAGAGGCTGAAGCTCATTTACTCTCATTGTGCTCCTCTTTTTTGGGGAAGGAGACGGTGGAGATTATAGCAGAGGTGAGCTGACAAGGGGCTTCCTCTATTCTGCCGCCTCTATTACAAAACCATCAGCAGCGATACTCAGACACACAAAGCCTCGCTGAGACTGAGGAGCTCTTGTCCAGAGATAAAAAAAACAAAGCATGCACACACACACACACACACACACACACACACACACACACACAAAGACACAACAGTTGTCCTGGTGGTAGATGCAAACAGGTCATGGGGTCACAGGATCATATTTGTAGGTGTGTTTTTTAAATTGCACACTAGTGTCAGAAGAAAAGCAGTGTAATAATAATGTACTTCACTGTTTCACCTCAGGGACTGAACCAAGACACTGACCTGGACCAGCCTCCAGGACTCTGCGATGATGGCCGCCTGCACTCTGTTGAGGGCGAAGCCGTCGATCTCTTTCTTCAGACGGACGGGCGCCTGGCCGACCTGAACCGAGACAAAGCAGTCGTGTCAAGAACGGCAACGCGGGGAAGATGCCTTGAAGAATGTACATACAGCATCAATGGGCATTCAAGGTACTACATCGTCGTCTTCATTATTCCAAAGTAAAACTTCCCAAAATATATCATAATGTAGACTCTATTTGTGACCGCTGCTGCTCCGGATGATCAAACTACTGGAAATCTATTTTCCAAACTCTTAAAACTTTCAAACTCTCTTTGATTGCCATATTCAGATTGTCCTCTTAAATGAGCTAATTACAAGATAGCAACCTTTATAATGTTATTAGCACGCAGGACAGGCTAGTTCTCCTATACCGTTAAAACCCACAACCTCCCACTTACATTTAATGGTTAAGAGATGTCATATAGCACCTAAAACTAGAGAAACTCAGGTTTATACTTCGTGGATCTGCCGACAAATTTGAGAAAACAGGTTGTGGGGACTTGGCTTAGGAACCGGAGGGTCACCGGTTCAAGTCCCCGCAACCAAGGGACTTGGACCAACTACAGAGTGTGGACTGGTAGCTGGAGAGGTGCCAGTTCGCCACCTTTACTCTTGAGTAAAGGCACCGACCCTTCTAAAAACCTGCTCCCCGGGGCGCTGTACAGTGGCTGCCCACTGATCCTAATGGGTTAAATGCAGGAGCTAAATTTCACTGAGTGCTGTGTGACAATAAAATTGGATTTACATTTACATTTTGAGCCTACAATAAGCTTTACATCTCCTCGTATGTAACTTGCAGACTAACGCCGACTTCACACCAGAGCAGTGGCGAAGTGCGGCTATGGAGAGCTTTGGACCCGCTCACGTGCTCAGCGAGCTGCGGCCCTTTGATTCTGCGGCAAAGTGCAGCCAAACTAAAGGAAAAGTTTAACTTTTAGTGGCAAAGTGTGGCCAGAGAATACCCGCAGCCAATCAGTAAACAGATCCTGTTGACCTACATACGTTACAAAGACTTTTTACCCGCCTGAAACACATGAACACGCCTCTCGGCTGCAGAACAGTGTTATTGTTGCAGTGAGCTGCACTTTGGTGTAATTTGCGTAATTCAGCGTACGATCGTATTCACACCAGATCTGGCAGTGCGGCGAAAACAGAAGTCCTGCGGCAGAAAAGTCGAAACAGAATCAACTTTTGGAGAAAAACAACATGACGTTATGTAACCGGCGTTCCAGAGAGAGAGCTGTACAACCCAGTCATTAGGGAACAAAAGGGAAAGTTAATCGTTGTGAAGTTAGTTAGTAATTAAAGTGACTCGCCCACACTGCCGCGAATCACCGCGAAGCCTGATCTAGGTCATTGTCATTATTTTTAGACAACACATCAATTAATCTTTCCACACTGAATTTCTAAGCAACTTGAACACTCCTTGAACACATTTTTTATTAGGGCTGTCAAAGTTAACGAGATAATAACACGTTAATTCGTTTTAACGCCACTAATTTCTTTAAAGAGCGTGTTAAAGAGTGAAGATACCGGTATCATATGAAACTAGAAAAACCTAATGACTCCATTGGTACCAACCATGTCATACTAGCTTGTCGTGAAGGAGGATAAATAACGCTCCAAAGTTGGGCTAAATTTTGCCGAGGAAAAACTGTCATGTCCATTTTCAAAGGGGTCCCTTGACCTCTGACCTCCAGATGTGTGAATGTAAATGGGTTCTATGGGTACCCACGAGTCTCCCCTTTACAGACATGCCCACTTTATGATAATCACATGCAGTTTGGGGCAAGTCATAGTCAAGTCAGCACACTGACACACTGACAGCTGTTGTTGCCTGTTGGGCTGCAGTTTGCCATGTTATGATTTGAGCATATCGTTTTTTATGCTAAATGCAGTACCTGTGAGGGTTTCTGGACAATATCTGTCATTGTTTTGAGTTGTTAATTGATTTCCAATAATAAATATATACATACATTTTAATCGATTGACAGCCCTATTTTTGATATATGTATATTTCTTTTTATCCTTTTCGCTCTTCTGTTTTTAAAACACAAAAAAGTCATTTGCGTTGAACTGATCTGTGAAACTGAAATCCAATAAACACAATATATAAAAAAAAAAGAATCACAATACTGTATCTCCTAAAAGGCAATACTTGTAATTCTGCATGTTTAAGAAAAGGAAGTAAATGTTTAATTACTTTACTGCAAGCTTTCGTACGCCCAGGGATTTAAACTGATTCCTTCCAGGAAGCATTTATCTAGGGTTTGCATTTATCATCCCAGATCTGAGACACTTGTGACTGGATTCACAGGCTGTGATGTCAGATAATCAAATCTAGAGTACGACTAACAAAGAAGTGAACCAGAGGTTTGCGAGCTAGGATTCCTACAGACACTAAACATATCATATTACCTCCTCCTTTCATTCATTTGTCAGTATCTTTAGGATTCTTTTAATCTCACTACAGACTTTCTCATAAACCTGATATCGACTCATTTTCTTGCATCTCTCCCAAAAGGTCCTGACCATCTGCAGGATTGTGTAATCTGGGATCTCTTACCTTGGTCATCAGGGAGTGGGTGGTGTCCATAACGGCCGCTGCAGTCTCTGGGTGAGGTACCAGCTCCACCAGTTTGACGTAGTAAGGTGGGTTCACCTGGGGAGCAGCACAGAACAATCACTCATCATACTGAGAGAGGATGTAGCACACAGTCTTTACATGTGTCATGGTACTGAACAAAGCCTCAGCATCAACATTAGCTGACTGGACCATTAACTGAATGCTAATTTTACCTTGTTAGATACAACACCAGTACCAGTAACAGGGTTCCTACACATTTTCCAGTCTTTTTGGTAGATTTTTCAGACCATATTTGACCTTACTGACTTGGAGAGGATGCTGTGAGAAGATTTTAGCTCTCTTTTCCCATTTGGACTTGTTAACCAACCCAGGCTTCGTGTTTGGAATTGTCGAGCCAGCAACTCGGAAAACTTGCATTTACCCGTCGTGGCTGTTCAGTTTTGCAAGTTGTGACCCGGCATGGCACTTTGTACTTCTCCGCTTCAGGTGAAAAACTATTATGCCCGGCGGGTAACAACCCAGCCCCAAACAGCATGGATGTAACCTTTACACTACACCTTTCTGAACTGGAAATTTATCAGCAACACAAACAGAAGCACTGACAGAGAAGAAGGATAGTGCTCTAGTGGAATGACAACAAATCGCTTTTGAATTTTGTGGTGACACATAACTAAACCTGTTCTTTCAGCTTTATTGATGGATGGGTCAGGTTGTATGTGAACACACAGAGTCCAGAAAGCCTGAGAAATACCAGAGGTATTTAAAAGTCACCTTAGAAAGCTTTTTTTCTTATCAGCTGATGGTGACAATCCATCTTATACACTAAATGAGTTAAATGCAATATGCAAATATTCAGGTATTGCATAGATAAAAGATTCACACCCTTATTCTTTCTCTTTCTCTCTATATACATACAAATGAAATAAAAAGGTAAAATAGTTTTTGACAGTCCCTCCGTCGTTGTCGTCATGTTAGTGGCTAACGGTTAGTTTTCAGGGTCAGCAGATAAAAGAGCTGAAACATTTAGTAATTCTCCGAAGGTAAAATAGAAAAGAAACAATATAGATATTTCAGAAACAAACTGAGACACTGATAAAGAATGCTTGTTTGCAGATATGCAACGAAATAGCTGACTGTGGTGAGGTGAGTCAGTGATGGATGCTTCAGTCCCACGATGAAAAATGACCTGTACTCTAAAAATCCTCCTCAAGGCTACGACACGGAGAGTGGCTTAAAGTCAAAACGGGTCAGCTGTTGGAAGAAATAACATAAGAATCTGGTAGACTGAGAGAAATTATTTTGGTTGTACATTATAATGTAACAACAGATCCACTAGTTCCCCGTCAAATACAGTAAATTAATGATATGTTTGACTGGTTTCTTGAAATGTAAACTCGAGTACTTAGTGACCAGGACTGTAGTGTCACTAACCGGATGGGAGACGAGGCAGCGACTCCGGTTCTGTACTTTAGAGAAGACGTTGCTCGGCACCAGACAGGAAGTGGAGCTGCTCAAGATGACGTCTTTCCCCACCAGACGCTCGATGTCCTGGAAGACGCTCTGCTTGACCTCGAGCTGCTCGAACACACACTCCTGGAAACACACAAAATGGGTCATAAACTGCCCTGATTTCATTTTCTGTAACACAGTTAGTAAATATTATCTCTGGCCACAGTCTTTGTAACATCATACAGTACAGTATGTTCCTGCTCCCACTTCTCAAACTTTCCTTTGATATCAAACCTTTAATATTACGCAGAATAATAAAACCAATCTGAACGGTAAATCAGTAAATAATAAGTATTTAAGCATCGGTAGAGCACCAGAGAAGCATCTCAGTCAAGATGAAAACATTAACACAGTATTGAGAATGTACTCTGATAAATACAACTATAAGTAGAGACAGTGGTGGAAGAAGTACTCAGATCCTTTACTTTAGTAAATGTAGTAATACCACTCTGTAAAAATACTCCATCCTGCATTCAAGATGTTATTCGACTGCTCTGCTCTTCCCTACAGATATGCATTTGGTTCGGTTATGTTGATCTATTCCTTTTGTTTTGCTTTAATGCGCCTTACAACACGCACCCTCTCACATTCTCCACACATGCATCACCCACACTACTGACACACTGGTTTACACACCTCATACTTTAAATATTCACTTCCCTCTTTAATTTGGGTTCTTTGTTTTAACCCTCTGAGACCCACAATAGACCCGTTTTGGTCTTTTTTTACTGGGGGTACAGGGCATCTTTAGGGGGAGATAGCAGGTCAACAGGAGATGTCACATAGAAGTGGTGTACATCATCTGAAAGCTGGGAACCTGGAGATTAATTTGAGATTAAAATGAGTTAAGATAAGGGGTAAGAACATTATGATATAAGTGTATGATGGTCATCCTCATGCTCTATTATGTCTCATAAGTTGTTGCAGCAATTTTGGGGTTGATGCCATTTGTTACACAGATTTGGTGCTAAATTTAACCATTTTTACCACTGGAGAATTGATAAAAATGATCAATAATCCCTCCAAAATACCACATTAAGACACCAAGACCTTGAGGAACAACATAGAAAAAGCCATGCTGTGATTTGGGATCAAAAACTTTTGACATTTGGAGATTTCTGCAAGAAGTTTTTCATTTCTGTCCCCCTTTTCGTTATGTCCTCCTGAGCCGGGTCGTAACAAAATGTACTCTGGCAAACATGTTTTAGGTCAAATTGTTCCCTTCATTTCAGTTCCCAGCACAGGCCTCAGCTATATTTAATTTCATTGTGAACCCTGTCACAGTGTTGGGAAGGAGTGGCTGTCAAAGAGCATTGGAGGATAATGAAAGAGCATGCTAATGTGTTCAGCTGCATTAACTGCTCTGGGCAAGGAGCATACCTGTGATATGATGAAACAGCTGTCTGTGAAACATATAGACAGGTGATGAATGCGAGGAGTGGTAATGTGTGTACAGTCTACTATCTAATGGTATGTGTACTGTTCCTCTAGTAGGGCTGTTATGGATTTACTCTCACAACTATTGTCAGTCACTAAATGAGTTATTAATATGTTCTGATTGAGACTAACTCCTGAACTCGCTGGAAATTTGGTGGTGTCATGCTATCAGGAAGCGTGAGGTTGCCTATCTGAACAGGAAAACTCTGCATATCTCTACTTGTTGTTTCCCTGTTTCTAATAAGTCCTCTGTTGTTCCTGAACTCTGTACATACAGAGTATTGATTTATTTTGGCCCCTACCTGTCTCTATGAGATCAGCACTGCGATGAAGAGCACTATTGTCTGCTTTAAACCGAGTCACAGTGGCGTACGCCATATTTTTTTCTTGGCTTAAGAAGTCAACTTTTACTTTTAAACGTGAGTCAGGATAAGCAAGTACCTCGTTGTCGAGTGTGTGTTTGTGTTTCTTAGCACGACAAAAGACAAGATGAGTGATTTGATGTTAAAATGTCAGCGGAGCAGCGACTCTTTGTCATCTCCTGCTGAACCTTTTGTCAAAGTAAAGCTCTATCTGTGTTTGTTCATTCAGCTCAGAAGAGGGCTCGTGGAACGTGACACAATATTTCCAGAAAGCTCTGATATTTATATATCTATATTCAAGTCATAGTCAAGTCAGCACACTGACACACTGACAGCTGTTGTTGCCTGTTGGGCTGCAGTTTGCCATGTTATGATTTGAGCATATTGTTTTATGCTAAATGCAGTACCTGTGAGGGTTTCTGGATCAATATCTGTCATTGTTTTGTGTTGTTAATTGATTTCCAATAATAAATATATACATACATTTGCATAAAGCAGCATATTTGTCCACTCCCATGTTGATAAGAATATTAAATACTTGACAAATCTCCCTTTAAGATACATTTTGAACAGATGAAAAAATAATGTGCAATCATACGATTAATCACGATTAAATATTTTAATCAATTTACAGCCTTATTTTTGACTATTACTATATTTTAATACTATTATTTCATAATCTTATGAAACCTACAACAACATAACTCGCCTATTAAATAGGCCTTATTTCGTGGGTTGCCCGCAGCATCACCCTAATAGCTAATAAATAGTTTACTCCCACCTTAAACTCATGAGGGAAAGTATCTGAAGTGTGTGCGCACTAGTTATTATCTTGTGGGAACAAGTGATTTATCTTCACAAGATAATTCACTTGTTCCTACAACAGGTAATCAGTCATGTTATATGGCATACTCTGCAGATAGATTTATTCAAAAATCCATTAGTGGTGTCTGAGGCAACATAGAATATGTCACACATACAGTTTTAACCAATGATGCTGCGCCCTCTTCAGGACAATCAGTGTAGTTTTGAAAAACACCAGAACACACTGTACTGTACTGAGATTACTGGAATCACTCCAGACTTTGATTCATGGTGGATGTGATGGATGAACCAATGAATACACCAACAACATAGTGTTCCCATTATGTCACACTTTATAAACATTTGAAAATCCTCACACTGCAGTGGTGGAAGACGTACTCAGATCTTTTACTTAAATAAAGGTACTACTGTAAAACTACAGTGTAAAAATACTCTGTTACGAATAGGGATTTCAATCGATTAAAATAGTTAATCGCGATTAATCACAAATTAATCGCACATTTTTTATATCTGTTCAAAATGTACCTTAAAGGTCCCATATTGTAAAAAGTGAGATTTTCATGTCTTTTATATTATAAAGCAGGTTTAAGTGCTATATAAATACTGTTAAACTATCAAAACGCTCAATATACGGAGAAATACACACAGCTCGTATTCAGAAATTACGCGTTTGAAACAAGCCGTTAGGATTTATGTCCATTTGTGATGTCACAAATACACAATATTTAGACCATTACACGGTTTTACACATAAACATTCTAAATGTGTCCCAATTTATTTCCTGTTGCAGTGTATGTAAATAACATCAGCTGACAGGAAGTAAACATGGACCCAAACTGTTGCCTAGCAACGCAATTCCGTTGAAATGCACTAAAACGGAGCGTTTCAGACAGAGGGTGAATACAGGTATATTCAGGCAGACAGTACGAGAAAAATAATGTGTCTTTTGAATATTAAAGCATGTAAACATGTTCTAGTAGAAACACAAAATACAAGTATGAAACTGAAAATGAGCATGATATGGAACCTTTAAAGGGAGATTTTCAATTATTGAATACTCAAATATGCTGCTTTATGCAAATGTAAAATCTAGCGTAAAATTGGAGCGTTATTTATTATTCATCAAGTTTTCTAGTTTCACATGATACCAGTAACTTCACTCAAGCTTTAAAACTGAGCCCGCTGCACCCTCCGAAAGATCAAATGCGATAGTGCGTTAAAGAAATTTAAAACAAATTTGCGTTAACACGTTGTTATAGCGCTAACTTTGACAGCCCTAGTTACGTCACCTGTACAAAGAAGGCTCCCTCCAGCGCCTGAGTCAGGTCGTCGTAACAGCTGATCAGGGCGAGCTGCTGCTTGGCGCTCAGCGCTCCTCTCAGCATGTGGGCTTCCTCCAGCTCCTCCAGCTGCTTCCTGAGCCAACACAGAGTCAAAGAGGGCAGTTAACACACTCTCACACACACTTTCTCCAAAGACTGTATGACATGTAACATTATTCTTTTAATGTCTAAGGAATCGTTGCAAAATATGAATGCAGCAGATTTGAATGGTTCAATAAAGGCAGAATCTAAATAGTGTTAAAATTTTAGCTACAAAAAACTGTCATGGCCATTTTCAAAGGGGTCTCCTGACCTCTGACCTCAAGATATGTGAATGTAAATGGGTTCTATGGGTACCCACGAGTCTCCCCTTTACAGACATGCCCACTTTATGACAATCACATGCAGTTTTTTGCATGCAGTACAAATGTGTTATTTTCTCCTATTCTAAAATGGTGAATATTTCTGCATACTGGGGTCCCTAAACAGTCTTGAAATTACATAAATTGGGTCTCACTGTAAAGCTGAGACTCTGGTGGATCAAATGAGCCCAACTGTATTCATGTGTAATGATGTTAGTCCCCATAGGAGACATTTCATTGTAGACCAATGAGACCATTTTTTGAAGCTTGACCTCACTGTATAAAATGACCTGTGGTGACTTCTAGGATAATCACAGCCTCATGAAACTTTACAGTCACAAACTAGAGACCTAGAGCATTCAGAGGATGGATGACTTTACTAGCTAGATTGATAATAAGGGGGTTTCTGAGCAGTTTCAAGAACAGAAGTGCTCGCCGTCCAATCGCAGAAAATGAAAAAATTCTTGCAGAAATCTCAAAAATGTCAAAAGGTTTTGACACCAAATCACAGCATGGCTTTTTCTATGGTGTTCCTCAAGGTCTTGGTGTCTTAATGTGGTATTTTGGAGGGATTATTGATCATTTTGATCAATTCTCCAGTGGTAAAAAAATGGTTAAATTTAGCACCAAATCTGTGTAACAAATGGTATCAACTTATAAGACATAATAGAGCATGGGGATGACCATCATATACTTCTATCATACTGTTCAAAGCTCTTATACACTTTTACAATTTACTTCAATTAATTAATTAATGTTTATTTCTTATTCATGACTAGAACAAATTAATCTTCAGGTTCCCAGCTTTCAGATGATGAACCAGAAATCTTCAAGGAAGATTATGTCAGAAAACTGTTTGTGGGTAGTCGATGCCTGAATGCTGTCAGGTTGGTTTACCGGCCAACATACAAACCAAAATTAACCAGCTGTCACTCATGGTAGCAAAGAAGCAGATACTGTTTCAGCGACATACCTGAGTTTACCTGCCAAAATAAATGTGGTGTAAAGTTAATAACACTCTATACAGGGTGCATTATTAAGGACACGCTTCACTGCTTGTTCACAAAGGCTGAAAGACCAGTACAATCACACCCTCTACTGTCCATACAGGCAACTAAACTTAAACCAAGAGCCTCAACGTGAAAGCACCAAGCAACAGATAAGATATATACAGAGTTGAGTTAGTTTCAAGGGCATTAGGTTGTTTTTTTTCTGACCAAAAGCCCTTTGTCATTCCACATTAATAATTAACTAACAGCGACGAGGCTATGAAATAGTCTTTAGGCCTGAACACGTGTTCCTACATGTGTTCCTATTGTAAGAGGAAGTAACTGATCACACGTCTTGTTTTGGACAGAGTCCACATATATGTCTTGTTATTATTTCCTTCAATGATTTGCAACCAAACACACCTGTTGACTAGAAAGCAGAGCGGCAACGATTAAACAATCAGTTGTCAACTATTAAATTCATCTGCAGCTATTGTGATAATCAATGAATCGTTTTGAGTATTTTTTTTAAGTAAAGAAAAGTAAAAATTCTCTGATTCCAGCTTCTTAAATGTGAATATTTTCTGGTTTCTTTCCTCCTCTGTGACAGTAAACTGAATATCATTGAGTAGTGGACAAAACAACACACTTGAGGACGTCATCCTGGGCTTTGGGAAACACGGATCCACATTTTTTTTTTTTACCATTTTCTGACATTTTATAGACTAAACAACTAATCGATTATCTGAGAAAATAATCGACAGATTAATCAACAATGAAAATAATCGTTAGTTGCAGCCCTAGAGTAAACGCACCAACGCACATGTAGCGTTGTCTGGTTCCGGTTCTGACTGTTTCAGCAATATCTAAATATCACTAAAGCAACATATATTCAAATTTACTTATTCTGGGGTACACGTTTGGTAGTTTGCTGTCCCAACTTTTTATACCGTAAACAGTTGTTGCCACTGATGGCAACCAAAGGCCGAGAATTGGTTGCCAATTTCTCAAAATGGTTGCCAATGGCAACCTGGAAACCCTTACTGTTGAGTTCTGACAGTAAGCTGCCATTTTTAACGCCAGCTGCTTTGCCAAAACTTTTGTTTTTAGAGACATTTTCCTTTATTGTTATTTGCTTTTAATCAGGTGCTATCTACTGTATACTCCTGCTGAACTTGGACCACCTTTAAACACTGATCCACATTTTTCACCATTTTATAAAGCAAACAAATAATCGATTATTCGAGAATATAATCAACAGATTAATCAAGAATTCAAATTATTGTTAGTTGCAGCCCCACTAGAAAGCCATGATAATGTAAATCCCTTGGTGTTAGTGATGTGAGAGCATGGCAACGTCATGGCGAGGAAACACAGAACTGTTTATAATGCACACCCCCCCCCCCCCCCCCCACCCGCACCTTGGTTTTGAAATCCTACCTTTTTTTAAGATCTCAAGGTTGACATACTGTATATGGGGGTACTTAGTTGGTTGCAATCTGCAACCACACCACTAGATGCCACCAAATCCTACACCCTGTACCTTTAAGTCTTATCCAGGACTTCTAGACAGGTCATGTAATGTTAATTTGTCAGCCCAATAAGACGTGCATGGTCTCAATAGGCTTTACATGACTCTCCAAGAGGTCTGTAATCAGGCTGACAGGAGGATGTGATCCAAATGCAGAGAATAAAGATTGTGTTATAACTATGGAACGTGGATGGAATATTACATTAATTAAGATTACATTACGGGACGGTTTATGCTGGACAAAGACGGCAGTATTGAGTTGAGTATAAAGCTGACCTGATCTCTGTGATGGCGTTGGCAGCCTGTCCTGGTTGGTTGTCATAGATCTTCACACTGTAGCCTCCACTGACAAACACCATCGACCAGGAGCGGCCGATCAGACCGCTGAAACAAAACACAAATATATATATTTAGGATGTTCACTCTAGGTCAGGGGTCAGCAACCTGCGGCTCCGGAGCCACATGCGGCTCTTCAGCTCCTCTCCAGTGGCTCCCTGTGGATTTTTAAAAAATGGAAATGAATAACTCATTTTTATTTATCATTGTTGTAGGTCTATGGTACAACGGTACGACGGAGTATTAGGGCCATATTGAGGGAAAAATAAATAAATCTAAGATTTCGAGAATAAAGTCATAATATTACGAGAATAAAGTTATAAGCTTAAGAGAAAAAAGTCGTGGTATTTTGAGAATAAAGTTATAATATTATAATGTAGTAATTTTACGTGTTATTTTCGTTTTTGCTCGTAAAGTTACAACTTTATTCTCGTAATATTAATACTTTTTTTTCTCATAATATTATGACTTTATTCTGGAAATCTCAGATGTTTTTCCCCCTCAATGTGGCCCTAATACTCCATAGTACATTTGCACTTTGGCCCTCACTGCATTAGACTTACAGTATATAAGCTGTGTGTAAGCTGTATAATGTTTTGCGGCTCCAGACAGATCTTTCTTCTTTTTTTTTGCCTAAAATGTCTCTTTTGATAGTAAAGGTTGCTTTAAATAGAAGGAAGTATAAAAAAGGAGCAGTATATACAGTATTGACAATAAACAGACTATTAACAAAATTGCACAAGTGGAAAATTATATTGCACAGTCAGAATTACACCTGAGTAGTACTGATAGACAGTTGGTGGACAGTAAATTGTTGTGCAAATTAACTACATAATGAAGAATCATTGAAAGAGGTCAGGAAATCATAGTTAGCTAACATACATGGCAATCCGTGCAATGCAATCACCTAAAATGACATGCAAAATAACTAAGGTTAGCTAAACAAAAATGCAAATGCAACTTCCATGTCAGCTCCATGAAAACCCTCCTCAACTAGCACATAATAACACCATGAGAGCAAAGTTCAAACACCATAAAAAGCCTCTTTTTCTTGCTCACCTGCCGATCACAGTGATGATCTTCATGTCAGAGGAGCTCATTGTAGGATGTTATGAAGAGATCAGAGCAGAAACACGTTGTTATTACAGGTTATTATTACTCTGACTAGAACAGTAGAAGCTGCTGCACCGCCTCTCCACAGTCACATGTGTACTATAACGGTACGGCAACACTAGAGGGACAAAAACCAACAAACGAGAGCAATATACTGCATCTTCACCGCCTAACACAGACCACAAACCCACAGTTAATTAGCTGATATTGTTATTTTATTAATAAAACAATATAGAATAATTAAAATAATTAATAGAAAACAAGTTAAGAGAATGTATTTGTATATGAATAGGTTTTAAGAAGTGACTTTAACAGATAAAAGTGAATTCAGGTCACAAATCCTGTGAAAGCACACTTATAAAACTATGTTGTTCTTGACTTTGACTCTTGTTGGTCATAGGTGCTCTTTATATATATTTATATTATATTTATATACACACCTATTTATCACCACTTATGTACATAACAGTTCCGTCTATTAATTGCCTTTATTTGTCCATCTTTTGTTCTTCTCCCAAGCTGTTATTTCTTTCTATTTCTGTGTAAGTAAGTTTAGAGAGATGCATAAAACCAGTCAAATGTCTTGTATGTATGAACTTGCAAGACAAAATAAAATCATTCATTCATTCATTCATTCTCACTGTGCAATACCATTTTCCACTTGTGCAATTTTGTTAATTGTCTGTTTATTGTCCATACTGTATATACTGCTCCTTATTTTTAAGTTTTATTTATATTGTTTAGGATGTAAATTATATTGTTATTATAAGTTATATTTATATTGTTTAAGATTAAACTGATATGGTTATTATAAGTTTTATTTATATTGTTTAGGATGTAAATTATATTGTTATTATAAGTTATATTTATATTGTTTAGGATGAAAATGATATTGTTATTATAAGTTATATTTATATTGTTTAGGATGTAAATTATATTGTTATTATAAGTTATATTTATATTGTTTAGGATGAAAATGATATTGTTATTATAAGTTATATTTATATTGTTTAGGATGTAAATTATATTGTTATTATAAGTTATATTTATATTGTTTAGGATGAAAATGATATTGTTATTATAAGTTATATTTATATTGTTTAGGATGAAAATGATATTGTTATTATAAGTTATATTTATATTGTTTAGGATGTAAATTATATTGTTATTATAAGTTATATTTATATTGTTTAGGATGAAAATGATATTGTTATTATAAGTTATATTTATATTGTTTAGGATGAAAATGATATTGTTATTATAAGTTATATTATAAGTTATATTTATATTGTTTAAGATGAAAATGATATTGTTATTATAAGTTATATTTATATTGTTTAAGATGAAACTGAGCACAGAAAGGCATGTAGCTTTCACTTGTATCCTAGCAACGGGGTGAAACCAGCTTTCAACCAATCGTGTCGCAGCTACTTGATGATTGACGCGTGAATAGCCAATCAGAGGTGAGAGATCTGTGAAGTGTCCCGCCCATACCGCGGGGGATTGTGGGATGAAGTCTTGAAAGGACAACAAACCCTCCATGCTCTCTGTGTTTGTGTGTTAAACTGATTGATTTACAGGTTATTTATGAGCTTTTAGTGATAAAATCTCAGCAGGGAGACATAAAGATGGAGAATGTGCATCTGGCTGTGGAGGAGGAGGATCTTTATTCCGGTTATAACGACTATAATCCAACATTTGACTCAGAGGTGAGTTAGCAGCTATGCTACATTAGCAGTTTAAAGCAGTTTGCATTGCAGGTGTTCTCTAACTACAGCTGACAATGACACAGTTAGATAATGATATGAGCTGCAGAGGGGGAGAACTATAAAACAAATCATTTAAAATCATTAATTTGCTAAGTCTACTTTTGTATTGGACAATGGGTATGTAAAGAATAAAGACTGTCAGCCTCTCTGAGGAGATAAGACTGTTTAAAAACATCACAATCAGCTTTATTTACCAAGATAAGATCAGATCAGATATTCCTTTATTAGTCCTGCAGTGGGGGAATTTGCAGAGTACAGCAGCAAAGAGCATAGTGCAAAAAACAAGAAGCATCAGCTAACACAGTAAAAAAAGAGCTAAACAAAGTGTAACAAAATATGAACCATTTAAATAGAAGGAAGTATAAAAATAGGAGCAGTATATACAGTATTGACAATAAACAGACTTAACAAAATTGCATAAGTGGAAAATGATATTGCACAGTGAGAATGAATGATATTATTTTGTCTTGCAAGTTCATACATACAAGACATCTGACTGGTTTTATGCATCTCTCTAAACTTACACAGAAATAGAAAGAAATAACAGCTAGGGTCCAAAAGATGGACAAATAAAGGCAATAAATAGACAGAACTGTTATGTACATAAGTGATGATAAATAGGTGTATATATAAATATAATATAAATATATATAAAGAGCACCTATGACCAACAAGAGTCAAAGTCAAGAACAACATATTTTTTATAAGTGTGCTTTCACAGGATTTGTGGTCTGAATTCACTTTTATCTGTTAAAGTCACCTCTTAAAACATATTCATATACAATTACATTCTCTTAACTTGTTTTCTACTGATTATTTAAATTATTGCATATTGTTTTATTTTACGTTTTCTTATATGTAGCTCCTTTTGCTCAATGTTGTGTAATCCTTAGACTGTTTTTAAGATGTTTTTAATCATTGTTTGCCATTTCTATTTTGTCTTGTAAAGCACTTTGTAACTTTGTTTTGAAAAGTTCTATACAGATAAAGTGTATTATTATTAATAATAATAATTATTGACCAATTTTAAGGAGTTGGAGAATGATGTAGGCTTCCAGCAAGCAGTGAGGACAAGTCATGGAAGAAGACCTCCGGTGAGTACTCTACGTGTGTGTGTGTGTGTGTGTGTGTGTGTGTGTGTGTGTGTGTGTGTGTGTGTGTGTGTGTGTGTGTGTGTGTGTGTGTGTGTGTGTGTGTGTGTGTGTGTGTGTGTGTGTGTGTGTGTGTGTGTGTGTGTGTGTGTGTGTGTGTGTGTGAGAGAGAGAGAATAAATTATGTCCCAATTGCACTATTTTGTTAATACTCTAACTGATAAGTTGTCGTGTCTTTAATTATCTAGATGACTGCCAAATTTCCTGGCACTGCCATTGGAGCTCGACCTTTAGCTACTTCCTTTGGAGTAAGTACAATGACATGCAATCATTTTGAATTAGACCTGGTTTGAAAACTTTACACTTGAAAATGTAAGAGTCCTGCACACTACTTTTCCTTTCAAGACTTTTATTGAATCAGCACATCAACAGACTTTCTTCAGAGTATGACAAATTACAGGATAAAGAAACAACTTGCACACAAACAGTAACCAAGATAACTATGAAGATCACTTCAAATATACACCCTTATTAATGAACATGTTTTTGTCTCATTGTTATCATTATAAAAGATATTGTCAGGTAAGCATGCCTAAATTATTCTCACCTGTGTTATACTTATTGTGTCATGAAGGCTCGGGTCCCGATGGCCTCTTCAATGGGCAGACCCATGACTGGAGCTGTGCAGGTGAGAGGGCTTGAATGTCCTGTATAGTTTTTATTATGCATTAGTTGACCAATCTCACTTAAACTTTTGTGTGTGTAACTGGCCGATATTGTATATTTAATCAAAGCTCAATAACAACCTGCTCTGTTTTTGTGAAGAAAATTGTGAAAAAGAAGCTTATGAGGAAAGTTATCAGTATATGTTATGTTGTTTTCTTTTGCCGAATGTGACAGGATGGAGCCGCCCGACCAATGACTGCTGTCAAAGCAGCTGGTTACAGTTCCTCCATGACCCGTGGTGAGTTTCAGGGAGTCATTCTCGCTACATATGTGTTGATTCAACAGCTTGTGATTCTGTGGCTGCTCATTTTTACTGTGTCTGCATTGTGGAAGTTGTTCTTCAGGAATAGACACAGTTGTAGAGAGACCGTGTCAGCATGGCACAGCAGCAGGAAGCAGGAGTGTTATTATCTTTTTTACTGTCTCTAATCTTTAAAAAACCTAAGGAGCCTCTATGTGTTTCTATAAGGATAGATTGTAATTGTGTAAACAGTATAGTATTCCTGTTTCACAACATATGATTTGTATTTTCAGGCTCGACCTTTGACCCTCTGGGTCAGTCCAAAGGCCCCGCACCTCAACTTGAAACAAAGAATGAGGACACGTGAGTTGTCACTCTTTAAACTGTTTCAGTGTTTCTTTTAAGATTGACCCTGCATCATCCAAAGTTAATGTTGCCCCCTTAGCAGTAAGGGGAGGAAAATACCTTACAGGGCTCAACAATAACACTTGCCCGATTGCCCAGAGCAAGTAGCACGTGGTAAAAAAGAATTAAACACAGAGCTGATAAATGGAAGTAGCTAAGGAGTGAGCCATCTCGCTTCCTTCTCTAGTGAGAGTTGCACATGATCAGTACCAATTGGGCACTGGCGAGAAAATGTCGGCGGGTAAAGACAAAGCTTATGAGCTGAAGCGCAAGCGAGTATTTCAATTATCTTGAAAACCGGAGTTTAGTTGGATGGCGTTAGAGAGGATGTGGGCGAAACTCCAGATTAATTTACTGACTGCTAAAACATTAACTTTGGTCTTTTTTTGTTATTTGATAACCACTAATAAATAAAATAATTTGTATAGGGGCAAGTAAAAATCAACCCTTAACGTTGATTTACAGGTGCTGTATCACATCTATTAAAATCAGAATCTAAAGACGCATGTTCAGTCATTATAACATATATATTTGTTGTAAAGAAGCAATTCATATGACAAAATAACACTTCTTGCAGTGGAACTAAAAATAATTTAATTATACGTAGTTAGAAAACATATAATATTTTCAACTACTACTAACTAATGAATCTAAAGTGTATTATAATATGTATTGGGACAAATTTAAATTATTTCCATTGTAGATTTAAATCAGAGAGGGAGGGAAGATTTCTGTCGCTCTTCTAACATTTAGTTGTCATTAAACCGTTTCTAATATTCGTGTTTTGTGAAGCCGGTGGAAGACTTTCAGGCAGCATTATCACACGTTGTATTTCTGTGTTTGTGTTGTTTCAGGCCTGAGGAGAAGATCAAGATCCTGGAGAAGAAAGTGAATGACCTGATAGAAGAGAGCTGCATGGCTCAGAGCATCGGAGCCTTACAGCTGGTCAGACTCTGTCATTCTCTAATATACTGTCTAGTCAAATAATGGATGTTTAGTTTAGGAGAGAAGAAAAGCCTCCAAGTGAAGCAGTGATTAATATTTCATTGAGTCAGCTCTACAGTACACTACTGTTACTGATGTGTTTCTACAGGCTCTGGAAAAAGGTAAAGAGGCCGGGAGGAAGGAGAGGACGCTGGTGAGACAGAGGGAACAGTCTGGCAACGGAGAACACATCACTTTAGACCTCACCTACTCTGTAAGTCATAATACCTGCTGTATATCAGAGGCTGTTCCAGTGTCTGTTGAGCACTTTCTTCCTACACTCTGAAATGACAAGCACCACCTTTGGAAAACCCAACAAACTCTTCAAGCCTGGTTTTTATTAGTTACTGTTGTTACTTAGTTATTATCTGTGACACAATAAATGGTGTGATTCTAGTTTTAATTAGCTGATTTTACAAATATTAAATGTGTCTTTCTTCACCAGGTTTTGCTCAACCTTGCCAACCAGTATGCGAATAATGAAATGTACCCAGAGGCCCTAAACAGCTACCAGGTCATCGTGAAGAACAAGATGTTCAGTAACGCAGGTGAGCAGAGAAGTTTTAACTATGGCTGCAAAATCAAAGAGGACATTTGTTACTGCAGCATTGAAGTACAAATTATCATGTAACAACATCCTCAAAACCTAAAAAGGTTTAAACTGCTGCATTTTCATGCATTGTCCTTATATTCTTTGTGCTGCTCCTCCAGGCCGCCTGAAAGTCAACATGGCCAACATCTACGTCAAACAGAAGAGCTACCCCAAAGCCATCAAGTTCTACCGAATGGCCCTGGATCAGATCTCCAACGCCAACAAGGAAGTGAGGATCAAGATCATGCAGAACATCGGCGTGGTCTTCGTCCGCATGGGCCAGTACTCGGACGCCATAACGTCCTTCGAGCACATCATGAGCGAGAGCCCCAACATCAAGACGGGCTTCAACCTCATCCTGTGCTACTACGCCATCGGAGACAGGGAGAGGATGAAGAAGGCCTTTCAGAAGCTCATCTCTGTTCCTCTGGGCATCGACGATGAAGACAAGTACATCCCGTCTAATGTGAGTAGCAGTAAAATATGTTTATTTATGGAAACGTATAGCAACAGATTACCTGCCTTTTCTCTCTTTGAATTTGAATGTCAACGTTATGAATGAAGCTTCGAACTATTCGGTACAACCCTACTGTATATACTGAAGAATACTACTATTTACAACAAAGTGTTGGAGATTTGTGAATGTGATGCCTGTAAATGACATCTTAATGTAAACATTGTCCTGTCATGTCTTCTCAGGATGACACCGACTCAAACCTGGTCATCGAGGCCATTAAGAACGACAAACTTCACCAGATGGAGAGAGATCTGTAAGAAAAATCTCACACAACACAAACATGGTGGTTGTCTTGTCCTTACAAGCCTGATGTTGTTGTTGTTACATGTTGTCTTCTTCTGTATACTGTCCATAGAAAAGTCCTGGCTGAGAAGTACATTATGACTGCAGCCAAGCTCATCGCTCCGGCCATTGAGACTTCTTTTGCTACCGGATTTGACTGGTTTGTTACTGTTGTTTTTTCTTTGTTTTGCTTTTCATCTTAACATCTTAACACCAGAGGGCATATAATGTACAAGAGGACTCCAACTTCAGGTCAAAAAAAAAATTTTCAAGGTGATAGCTGACAATATTCTCCATAAATAAGTGTTTCTGCTGAACAGCTGTTTCAGATGCTAAATCAAAATTCTCTGTTATTGGACTGAAAATCAAAACTTAGGGGAGTGTCGTTGGATGTCTTGCCTCCTGCATCTCCACAACCATGTTATCGTATTTTTTAATACTAGTGCATCAATGCCTAAGCTGATTTTATGCAGTGGTGGGTAGAGTAAACTAAAACGGTACTCAAGTAAAAGTATTGCTACTTTATAATTATATTGATCAAGTAGAAATAAAAGTACTTCTACTACTTGAGTAAGAGTAAAAAGTCTAGAAAAAAAACTACTAATAGTAGTGAGTAACTTCATTAGATGGAATTTATTACATCAATATATCACGCTCAAACAGGTCCTCGCATGTTTTCTCAGATTTAATATGGAATTCTTGGAGGTCGAGATGTTTTCCACCATTTATATAAACGTATTTTGAGTGTAATAAAATTTCTAAAAAAGAGACAAAATGCACAATAAACAAAATTAAAGATTAATTTCACTGATAGCATTTTTTTTTTTTTTTTAAATCTATAGAAATCAAGATAATCTCGTCATCTTGAATTCTTTTGGCCACGATAATCTGACATTGTGACAGCCCTAGTTGACACCCCGATATATTATTTAGAAAACAAAATCAAAATGCAGCAGCTCTCATGGTCAACGGTCAAATTTAGATAAAACAAATAATTATACATACTTCTTGCAGCAAGCATGTGATAAAGTGTTATACTGTGCATGTATGGTTGTTTGTCTTCTTTTTAGGTGTGTTGACATGGTGAAGAGTTCTCAGTATGTTGAGCTCGCCAACGACCTGGAGATAAACAAAGCCATCACCTACCTCCGACAGAAGGACTTCAATCAGGTGACTGTTTGTCTCAACGGTATTAAAGGGAAATACCACTCAATGTAGGTAGTAGTCTGTGGTTGTTGCCACAGTATCGTAATATTTGTGACCCTGTTATTGATTTTATATTTAAGAACATGCAGAATTTTCTCGGTTTAAAGCCACTAATTCAAAACTAACATTTCACATCAATGCTTGAAATTAAAACATCAGTTATAAATAATATAATTACAAAAGTATAAGCCAGTTAGAGATTGTTATTGTTATGAATTCTGAACCTGGAACCTTGGAGTAGCCGTTACGTTTATAAATTGTTAGAGTGAGTGGTATTTCCCTTTTAATCATATGTAAAATGTGTATAATCTGGTCTTTTTTGTCCTTTTATATTATTTTTCCATCTTTTTTTTTAAGTTTCCGTAGAGTTATTGGCCAGCGTTGTTCACACATGTCGGTTTTCTCCTGCTGATGCTGTTTCAGGAGTTTTTCCTCCCTTCTCATTGCCCTCCATTCTCTCTTGCTTTTGTCTTGTTTCCCATCTGCATGCCTAAGGTTGAGGTATGTGTGCCCTCTGTTTCCGTGTTCACATTTACATTGTGTTGGTTTTGTTTTTTTTCCCTGACATGTTACTACTTTTTACAAGAAGTTGGAGTAGCAGTTGTTGGTTTAAAACCCACAGAGCAGGAGGGAAAATCTGGGTGCAGAATGGAAATTATAATGGTTTCTTATTTAATAGTTTGTTCTGTCGAACAAGTTTTTCCAATTATATAAAACTGCAGCAGCCAACTTCCTTACACTGACATGCTTTACATCCATGGAACCCCAAAATGTTCAATATTTAGTAAATAAAAAAGACATAAAATGAATTAAATAAATTGTGTAAAATGTATAAATGAACGAGCAATTTGTGAAATAATTGAAGAAATTATTAAAAACTAAACTAGATTATTATGAAATGTTATTTCATAATTAATTTTCATAATAACTTTATTTCAAAATGTCTTTTTTTTCTGTGTATAATCACACATTATATTCATAATGTCACTCTTCATGACAGTGGTGTTTAGTTTTGTTTAGTTTATTTTGATCGTTTTCAACTTCACAACTCAAATGCACATATAAATATTAACAATAATAAGTCGCGTGCTTTTGAAAAAGTGACAAACCAAAGTGGGTTTATGTTGACCAAAAAGGTATAGGCTGAAACTGAAGCCTATTAAAACTACCCTTTTTGCATTTATTATTTTAAACACTTCTCATCAATTTTTATAAAATTTATTTAAATGTTTACGATTTTGTCGACTAATCGATTAGTTGATTTAATCGATAGATCTGTAAAACTGAGTTTTTCCACAAAGAATCGCACAAAAGCCCCACTTCTTGTGTTTACCAGAGATGTGCTCATAAGTTTCTTGAAAAATAATTCATTCAGCATGAAAAAAGCATAAAAAATGACTAATTGACTAAAGGAATCTTAGACCAAAACAACTGATTAGCCCTACTTAAATTATTTCACAAATTATAGTTTTATTTCTATATTTTCCATGATGTATTTGTGTGATTATTTATTTCATAATTATTTATTTATTTATTTAATATTGAACACGTTGGCGATCCATATCCATCTGATGCATGTGTGTGGTGCTTCTTCATTGGCAGTAGTGGTGGTGGTGTAAACCTGCAGCATCGGTGCAGCTGTAGTCTAGCTGGTGGTTTGTCAAAACTTTTACACCTTTAAAGGCTCTTAGAAAATCTCCCCAGTATATAAAACACTTACAGTGGCATAACAACCAAGTTAATGTGATAAAAGGTTTTATTTTAAAAAGTTAAATGTCTGAGGAAAAATGATCATTAATTTGTAAATCAAAAATCCAGCTAGTTGCATCCTGCAATAATTTTTATCTTTAAACTCTTTAAATAATAATGTTTGGATTTACTGTGTGGTTCACGGTGGTTCCTTCACTGGTTTGCTTTATGTGTGTAGGTGTTTTACATTCTGGGGGAAGTCAGCTTGTTCTTAAAGGTATATAGTATTACTGTATGTACTTTTACCCTGACAGCTTTTTATGATGTGTCATCAGGCCGTGGAGACTCTGAAGACATTTGAGAAGAAGGACAGCAGAGTGAAGAGTGCTGCAGCCACCAACCTCTCTTTCCTCTACTTCCTGGTAAGATCCTCTCGTTGATTAATCAAAACGCTCTCAGATAATAATAATAATAAGATAGATATATAAAGAAAAGAGAAGCTTAATACCTGAATTAGATTAAATATTTCTGCCATGAAATTGTTAAAGTGCTCAAGTACACTTCAGCACAGTGGATGCTACCAGTAGGTGTTTCTCCTCTGATCTTTCCCCCGTTACAGGAGAAGGACTATGACCAGGCCGACCGATACGCCGACCTCGCCATGACCGCCGACCGCTACAACCCGGCAGCACTGATCAACAAAGGCAACACGGTGTTCGTCAAGCAAGACTATGAAAAGGCTGCGGAGTTCTACAAAGAAGCACTGAGGAATGATTCCTCCTGCACCGAGGCCCTCTACAACCTGGGTAACATCCATTCACATGATGCGGTGCTGAGGAAAGAATTTAACCGGACAGAGCCTGTTACTTCTCTGATGTTCTTATCGGGATTAAAGGTGGTCCAAGTTCAGTATAGATCACACTTGATTAAAAGCAAATAACAGTAAAAGTATTTCTCTAAAAACAAAAGTTTCTCGCTGTCAGCTTCAATAGCTTAGAATCTAAATGATAAATTGAAGGTCAGTTTTCCTACAGTATGATTCAAACATCAGAGGTGGGCTCATGACCAGTTTTAACAAAGCATTTGATGTTAAAAATGTCCACTTACTGTATATAATGTACACTGTAAGGGAATATCTGTGGGTGTCAAAGAAACTTGTTTGACAGTTTTTGTCCTCTATCTACTTGTACCAGGTCTAACCTATAAGAAGCTGAATCGTCTGGAGGAGGCTCTGGACTGCTTCCTGAAGCTCCACGCCATCCTGAGGAACAGCGCCCAGGTCATGTACCAGCTGGCCAACCTGTATCCTTCTGATACTGATAAGAAGATGTGCCATGTGTGAATGTGCTTCAAACAGTTGTACCTCAGTAGATGATTCTGGGAAAGTGTTCATTCAAGGATCAAACTTGCGTCCATTACCACGTGAGCATCTGTTGTTCCTTGACTCGTTGGCTTCAGCTATGAGCTTCTGGAAGATCCCCAACAGGCCATCGAGTGGTTGATCCAGGTCTTGAGTGTAACTCACACCGACCCCCAGGCGCTGGCCAAACTGGGGGAGCTCTACGATGGCGAGGGGGA
Organism: Sebastes fasciatus; assembly: GCF_043250625.1. Lineage (NCBI taxonomy): Eukaryota > Metazoa > Chordata > Actinopteri > Perciformes > Sebastidae > Sebastes > Sebastes fasciatus. The sequence goes on along the minus strand of NC_133808.1, from coordinate 30,671,317 downwards.
CAAGTCCCAGGCTTTCCAGTACTACTACGAGGTACGAGAAGGATAATTGAATGTTTTCGATGAATTAAAGTAACATTACAGCGTTGGTTAACTGCTCTGATGTTTGGTGCGTTGATGTCCAGTCCTTCAGGTACTTCCCCTCCAACATCGATGTGATCGAGTGGCTCGGGGCGTACTACATCGAGACGCAGTTCTGTGAGAAGGCCATTCAGTACTTTGAAAGAGCCACACTCATACAGTAAGTAACCACCAGTTATAGTAATTCAACGGTAATAGAGAGCTCCAGGGATGATGTATTTATATAAGCCAACCAGGAAGTTAGCATCACCCTGGTTCCCTCCACAAAAACCCGAGCGGATTGTTCCATTGGGTTTTGGATTAGTCCAGAAAATAAGCTCTGTGGCAAACAAACGTTTATGATACTCACATGTTTTGTTCGGCAAGATAATCCATTTTTGAAGTGTAAATGCAATCGGCAGAAGTAAAAAGCTAATGTTAGGCTATAAACGCAAACACACCGCAGTCGCATGACTTCAACGTCACCTGCACTAAGCTTCCAACTTGAAATTTGATTTTGTGCTCGTTCCTCTTCTACAAGAGCCTTCCCTCTTAGCGTCACATCTAGCATAAATCTACAAGGTGTGTAGAATAGTTTGCAAGAGTGTGAGTATACTCAACGAGGCTGTAAAGGAGGACGAGCCGGGGTAGTTTCATTTAGCCACTTTTTAAGACACATAAAGGCTTCAAAATTCACAAGTGGGGTATTTATTGATGTATTTTATATCGTAGAACAAAACGTTAAAATCTTTTCAGCTTATTTCAGACATTCAAAAACCCATTGACTTCCAGACGAGGGAACAGGAAGTGCTAAAATGCTAACTCTTTTCTGGGTTTTAGGACTCATTCCTGCAGCGTCCTCTAGCATGACAAGTAACAAATCAAATAGATCTGTGTAAAATTGATGATCATTTCATAACTAGCAGTTCAGATCAAATATGAAAAAAATATTTTTTGAGAAATATCTGAAACATGTTATTTCTACACTTTTCTGACTTGATGAAGTGATTTGTGTCTTATTTCAACTTGTTTTGATTGTTGTCTTCTCTCATCGACCATGAAGCTTCTTCTCATCTGGAAGTTGTTGTTTTTTCATAAACAAAGAGGACAGATTATTTGTTTTTTTGTTTTTCCAGCTGAATTCAGAATTGATTTTTAAAACGAAAGAAAGTTTAGTGCAGTTTGTGTTCATACTGACTGGACGTCTTTCTGCTGTTTCTCAGACCGACCCAGGTGAAGTGGCAGCTAATGGTGGCGAGCTGCTACAGAAGAAGTGGTGAGAATGATTCTGTTTTTTACCTTTTTAATGGCAAAGTAAAATAGCATGTTACCGCCTATTCTCTGCCACTTTAATACTGAAAACCACATCACAGAAAAGTAGATTCACTCCTTATTGGAATTCCTAAACTTTGTCATTTATTGGATAAAGGTTTATTCTGATCTAGTAAAGTTTAGTTGTGTCTTCACAGACTGTGAGGAGATAAAAGTGGGAAAGAGTAACAGCTGTTTCACTTAACAGTTTCAGAACGACTGATTTAGCTGAGTGAACCAGCAATGAGCTCAGTTAAAGCTGTAAACATGGATCCGTTTTCTCTTTTTGTTCTTCACAGGAAACTACCAGAAAGCTCTGGAAACGTATAAAGACATTCACCGCAAGTTTCCAGAAAACGTGGAATGTAATTCATCCAGTTTGTTACACAATTTTCAACATAAGTGTTGACCAACAGCATTTGATTCGCTGATTGGCGTTTGAAGAAAATATAAAACTGTGTGTGTTTGTCCAGGCCTGCGTTTCTTGGTGAGGTTGTGCACAGATATGGGATTGAAGGAAGTCCAAGAATACGCCACTAAGCTGAAGAAAGCGGAGAAGATGAAGGAGATCAGAGAACAGGTACAACTCTCTGTTTTAAAAGAGCATGTTTGTGTAAATAAACATCTGTTGTGCTACTACCTGATAGTGATTCACCCTGTAGTTAGTATATAAAAGCTTTTACGGTAGTTATCACTTTGGGAATATATGGCACACATGAAGCTACGGGAGTAAGCAAAGACGCTGGCTCAAAGACCTGGCAGAGGAGGCAGAGAAGGGGCAATTTTTGGCTGTGGTTAAGGAGGAACGATGGGGTACCGGTGAACCCCGAAGGCCAGTTGCAGAGAGTGGGAGGGAGATGTCCCTTCCACTGCTCCGCCACCAAGAGACGTACCGGGGGTAGAGGAGCGAAACGTTGATGATTGGTGGTTCCCCGGGATCATGACCCTGCAGCTGGCCCATAGGCACCGTTGGAAGTGCAGCAGGCAGTAATGCCCAGCAGGTAGCAACACCCACCTGTATTTCCAATTGGTATTGCTCTGCAGAAAAACCATGAGAGCTAATCACCAAAGATGGAGAACTATATTCTGGATTATCACTTACAGGGATAGTTCGGGTGTTTCTTAGTGGAGTTGTATGAGGTACTTCTCCATAGTCAAAGTATTACCTACAGTAGATGGAGTTAGGTGGGTAGGTAATACACTGACTAGAACCTCATACAACCCCATTTCAAAAACATCCAAACTATCCCTTTAAGGTCCACACCCAAAATATCTACCAGGGCTGTGGTCTGGGGTCAGTCAAGTTTTGAAGAAGGCGTGATTCAGAGTAACAGAGCCGTGTAGGAACAGATGAAGAGGATGACTTTGTCAAATCACAAGCAGCTGCTCTTAATTCAGCCCAGAGAAACAATCCTACATGGAGCCAGAGAGGGTTGACTCATCCAAAACTCCCCAAACTGAACTGATCCTGCTAATATAACTGCATAGTAGTGTATGAAATGATGAATGAGAGAATGATTAGCAGAAGATTGAATCACTGATCTTTCTGATGTTGTGTTTATGTTAAATGTCTTATTTTATAATGGTAATTCCCACAGCTATGGAAGCTCTGAGAGGCAAGTGAGAAAAAAACTGGTGATTCATTTTCTAATTCTGATGTTAAAGGGACTCCATGTTGTGGCTGTTAAGTCAACGACAGTCAGCGTCCTGTTGCTCGCGTTTGTGCTCGCACTACTGACACACACGGGACTGAACGTGATTGACAAGCATCATGTTGATTAACTTTAGCAACATTAGCAGCTAAAACCCAAGTATCACTCTATATTTCTCATGTTTGGCAGTAATGTTAGCTACCAAACAAAGATCCCTCCATGAATCAAAGTTGATCCTAGTGTTAACTTTTCCTGCTTCAGCCTCCCGACCGTAGTCAGAAGGAACAGGGGAGACACCATAGTTTAAGTCTCCTGGGCCGGAGGCGATAACGTTACTCTCTCCGGAGACTACAAGCATTCATGTTTTCCCCAACAGCAGATTAGAGCGGATTTAAATTAATTTCTAGACATGATAGTAATGTAACATTAGTTGCTAACACACAATAAATGTACCGTTTTTATAGTGCATGGGGGAATTAAAACTCACCTGGAAGAAAACATGAATGCTTTTAGTCCCATTTAGAACATGAAGTAGTGGTGCATTTCAGCCTTTTGTGGCTGACATGAGTATTACAACAACAAACACAAAGAAAAAATTCTCCTCTCTTCTTTTTTCACCCAGGTGGGGGAAAAAGTAACATAGAAAGATTATCCTGCAAAATCTTATTTCACCTTTTCTTAATTCATAAACACAGGAGAGAAAAACACTTTAGATCAGACTTAGAAAATGATCACCAGGATTGTTTTTCTCACTTTCCTCTCAGGGCCTCCGTACATATCTTTATTGTATTATTTTAAAATGTTGTCTTCATCTTTGTTGCTAACTGCTCATTGCTGTAGTGTAGTTTATTCCACCCAAACTGGAAATATAAGACTTGTTTTTACATGTGATATTTATACTTATTTGTTCATATATTAAGGTTCACTTGAACTTGTGTTTGAATGTTTCTGCTTAGCTTTTTGTTAGATGGTTTTAGTTTAAAACATAGTTTTCGACTGACTCGATTAATGAGACGCAGAAGGAGAGACGGATAAAAAGACTCGGCATTGGAAAAAGATGTCACCAGAATCCAACTATTAAATGTTTTTTTTTCACCACAGAAACCTAATCTGATTAAAAACTGTATTTGGTAAAGACATTTTATTTAAATTTAAACTTTTATTTTAATTTCCTCAAACCTTACCCTCCCTCGTTCTCTCTTCCTGCAGAGGGTGAAGTCGGGGCGGGAGGGCAGTGCCAGAGGTCGGAGAGAAGGCAGAGAGGGCAGCGCCGGGAGTGGTGGTGAGTCCGGTCTAGACCTGCTCTATATGAAAAGCATCTTGTGATAACTTCTATTATGATTTAACACTACGTATATAAAAATAAATTAAATTGAATGGAGTCAGTAGTCACCATAACATGCAAAGTTCCTGCTGTGTGTCGGTCTGAAAATGTTTGGACAATCCAATCTATGAGTAACTCATCTAACAGTACAAACACAAATCTTCAAATGAAATTCAAATCAAACATCTGGGGATTAGTGTGGACTTGATTGATATTAGAAGTGCATATTTGTTAGTATGAGTCAGGCTGTGTTTCAAGCCTCAGTAGTTTTTTGGTACAGTTTTAAATGTGACGGTGGCACAGAGTTTTGAAAACAGCCAAGTACTAAAAGCAAGAATTGAGTGTTCAGTTTGGTAACTTTTAGTATTTTCTGTAGGAAAGTACAGATTTCTTAAGGAGATATGGGGGAGAAAAAAAATAGATGGGTTAAATACTTTTGCGTTCTCCTAAAAAACATTTGCATTCCCTCTGTCACAGTGGGAGCTTTTTTCGGGAGAACGCAAACGTTTTGCGTGAGAAAGCAAAAGTTTTCGGGAGAATGCAAAAGTTTCTCCAGAGAACGCAAAAGGTTTTCGGGGGAAGGCAAACGTTTTTCCGGAGAACCAAAAGTTTCTCCAGAGAACGCAAAAGGTTTTCGGGGGAAGGCAAACGTTTTTCCGGAGAACCAAAAGTTTCTCCGGAGAACGCAAAAGGTTTTCGGGGGAAGGCAAACGTTTTTCCGGAGAACGCAAAAGGTTTTCGGGGAACGCAAAAGTTTCTCCGGAGAACGCGAAAGTTTCTCCGGAGAACACAAAAGGTTTTCGGGAGGTCGCAAAAGTTTCTCCGGAGAACGCAAAAGGTTTTCGGGGGAACGCAATAGTTTCCCTGGAGAACGCAACATTTTTCGGGAAAACTCAAAAAGATTTTATCTTTTTTTTCACCCATCTGTATATTTTTCTCCCCTCAGGGGCTTCTTAAAAAAGTTCTTGTACAGTGTTAAAGTAATGTTTATATTCCTGAGTAAGGTATTTGAAAAATAATTGTTTTGGTATCGATACACAAACTTGGTATCATATTATCAGTTTTATTGAAACATGCCCTGCTGTAAGGGGTTAGGTCATTTATTTATATACGTTTGGTTTTAGTAAGAATCAAAGCCTATAATCAACACTGTTTAGCTCATCCTCATTTTCAGTCTCTTGTTCATGTACATCATCACGTCTCTCTTCTATCTGTTGTTCACACATGCTGCTGGGCAGCAGGCATCTCCACACCTGTCCTCACCTCTCCTAAGAAGGCCGGCATTATGGGTACACCTCTAAAACACCACACTGAGTCCTGACTACAGTAGAGGGCTGCAGCCATGTTCGGTTACAAGTCTGGTTTATTTTTAAGAGCTGTTGTTAGATTATGAATGTGCAGCTATAACTCCATATCTAATCCCAAACTGGTCAGTAACAGGCCTTTCCGGGTCAGATTAATGGTTTTAATGGTTTTCATTTGAATTCCTGCATCCTTTTGGGATACAAAATGGTTCATGTCTCCTGAAAATTACGTTCCCATACAACAAAACTGCATTATTATTTATGTTATCATAAAGTGGGCATGTCTGTAAAGGGGAGACTCGTGGGTACCCATAGAACACATTTATATTCACATATCTGGAGGTCAGAGGTCAAGGGACCCCTTTGAAAATGGCCTTGACAGTTTTTCCTCGCCAAAATTTTGCGTAAGTTTGGAGCGTTATTTAGACTCCTTTGCGATAAGCTAGTATGACATGATTGGTACCGATGGATTCATCAGGTTTTCTAGTTTCATATGATACCTTAAACTTTAAAACTGAGCCTGCTGCAACCTAAAAATTGCAAGTTGCGTTAATGCATTAAAGAAATTAGTGCCGTTAAAACAAATGAGCGTTAACACATTATTATGGCGTTAACTTTGACAGCCCTAATGGGGATGTCATTTTGTAGGGGTGTTGTAGGATAAGACTGTTTACGAGCCCTGAATGAATTGAGAGCTTCAGGCCACACCAGAGAAGACAAACCCCCAGAGTTTCCCCAGTTTTAGCTCCTTCACTACAGATCCACAACAAACACAGACTCGTACTCTGAGACTGGCTCCGACTCTGGAAAACTGGCTCCTCTGCAGATTTCAAACGCAATCCAGACAAACTAGAGAGCTGCCAGAAACTGTAAACGAGTCCCAGCTTTGCTCTCTCTCTAGTGCAGCTGAACCTCTGTCCTGTAGTGTAGTTAAATATATATTTATATATATATATATATATGATGCACCTGTTAATGTGACTGCTGCTCCAGCCTGCCAATCCTTCCATTACATGTCGTGATCAATTAGATTAGAAAACCTCAACCTTGTGTGCTCATGCTGCCAGATCTGATACTGGATCTGTTTAAAAAGAAGCTATCTTCCAACATGTTTGATCCTTTGTATCCTTGAATACTTCTTTTGACACTTTCTAAGTTGTTTAACTGAACCCGATACCTTCTTCTTACTTTCTTACGGCACATCAGATGTGGATGTTAAAGCAGGTGAGAGAATGAAACTCATTACTTCTCTTCAGCTCTCTGTAACGGCTTCTCTCTGCTCTTTGTTTAGTTCTCTGTCTGTGTGCAATGATCTTTAGTGCCACGCTGTAATCTTTCTTTTCCTTTTTGTCTTTCTTTCCGGCTTCATCTGTATTCTCGCTCTGCTTCCTCTTTGCTGCTCAGTATCTCAATCTGAGTCCAAACAACTCAGTCCACTGTTGGACTCAGGGAGAGGTACGTAAGATCATCACTCCAGATTCATTCAAACCTGCAGGATTGTAGAATTAGTTTTGTTTAGGTGTTGTCATCCAGACTGGATTTCAAACATTTGTGGTAAATCTGCAGCTTAACAAACCTCCTCAGGGATGAAACTGAGTGTCAGTATTCTCCTTTTCTCATCAGATATCTTTTAAAACAAAGAATAATCTATAACTGAATTAACAGAACACCTTATCTATCGACCTATATTCAATAACCTCAATAATTTGTTCTTTAAAAACACTCGTGAAAGTGTCATGAGTAATAATTATACATTGTTGTAAGACTAAGAATGACAATGCTTTTGTAATGAATACTGACTCAATGAACCTGACGTGATCAGCTAAACTCTTAATAATCACACGAACCTCCTACTTTTATCTCATGGTTATTAATTTATTTATTTTTGCAGGGATTATTCACATTAATCAACATCACTGTAAATGTGCCATTGTTACCCAAAAGGTTGATTTACAACTGATTAGCCAGATGTTGGATTTTGTCATATGACGCATTATCAACATTTTACTTCTTTCTTTTATTTATTTTTAAAAATTTAATTAGAAATTCTTAAAATGTTGATAGACGTGTTAAAATGATATAAATAAAAAAGTGAAAAGTATAGGACGAAACTGGCTTTTAACCACACCGTATCATTTAGATGGGTTTTCCCTTTTCTGCACTTGTGGAATGTAATTAAGTACCTGTACTCAAGTACTATACTTAAGTACAACTTTGAGGTACTTGTACTTTACTTGAGTAGTTTCATTTTATGATACTTTATATTTCTACTCCAATAAATCTCAGAGACACATTTTGTACTTTTTATTCCTCTACATTTATTTGATAATTTTAGTTGCTTTGCAGATTGATATTATTTATTACAAAACATAAAACAAACTAATAAATTCTGATGTATTATTAAAGGTTAAGATATCCAGCAGCATAAAGTAGTTAAAATGAGCTTCCTTTCACCAGCTGCAACTTTAAAAGGATGAACACATTAATGCATCATTTGTTCTTTTACTTGAATGAGATTTTGAATGCACTACTTTTCTTGTAACTGATTACTTTTACACTGTAGTATTGATACTTTTACTGAAGTAAAAAATCTGAGTACTTCTTCCACCACTGTTCATTCCTTCGTTTAAGGAGCCACAGTCCAATAGAAGAATGGAAAAACACAGTTTAACAGCTTTACACCAGTGTCTTTGTATTAGGTTATATAGAAGTACATCATGTGCACAATCATACTTTGTAAGAAACTAATTAAAATCAGTTTTACGATTTAATACCATCTGACACAGCAGTTTTTTTGTAAGTAAACACACAGAAATCTCAAGTTCAGTGTCTCAGTCAAAACACTTGAATCTGGTCCAGAGATCTTCTGACAGGCAGCTGTGATGTTGGACTGGGATCAGTGTTTATGCTCTCACAGAGGAGGAGGGAGAGATCGCCCGACACTCTGTCAGATATTTGAGAAAACCTCTAGTGCACCTGAGAGTTTTCCCTCTTTTCTGTAAAGTCTGCATATCTTCAGCATTGTGAATTGAGTGAGTGTGTTTGTGTGTGTCGAGGCTGCACGCATCCAAACCTGCGTCACTCTTTGATGTGTGACTGGTTGAAACCGCTTTAACAGAGCAAGAAGTGCCTAAATGTTTCTTATAATATTTGTTTTTGTAGTTATTCTTTATCACTTAACTTGTGTGTTCTTATTCTCTGTGTGCAAATAACTTGCATTAACCGTTTTCCAAGTGTTTTTTTGTCCGGAAAATGAGTTGCAAAAGCCAGAAAGTTGTCTCATCGATATTGATTAATGTCTCTATCAATCTTTCACAGAAGTATTCGTGCTGTGGAAACCGTTACACACGATCAGTTTTAAGTCTGGCTTCCAACCTAGTCGGGTCATCCCTCTTTTCTCCCAGTTGTGTTTTATAAAAGAAAAAAAAACGCCACTGAAACCATCCAAGAAACAAAATCGGGAGGGAAAAAAAAGTGAATTTTCCAGTAGAGGTTTCAGTCTGCCAGCAGTTTGTGAGGCCTCGTGTGAGATGTTTTGGACTGTGGAAGGAAGAAGGTAGAATATCGGGCCTCCTTCTCCTTCCTGTTTTTCAGCTTTCTGCCTTTTTGCTCTCGTTGGTTTCCACGACTACCTGGCAGCCAGATGTGAGCTGCTGCTGCTGCTGCTGACAGTAATCATGTCTGTCCTCCAGCTCAGTAGAGCGCTCCAACATATTCATTACATCTTGTGAAGAGCACCAGCTCTGTGTCTGAGCTGGTGCTCTTATTCTGTGTCTTGCTAAAGGGCAAACTAGTAGTGATGTGCAGGGATTTAACCTGGAAGGTATCTTGTGTCCTAACCAGGGGTACTCAGTTAAGTAGCTCAGTTAATTAAAAAAACTACGACTGTCGATCGATTAAAATATTTAATCGCGATTAATTGCAAATTAATAACACATTTTTTATCTGTTCTAAATGTACCTTAAAGGGAAATTTGTCAAGTATTTAATCCTCTTATCAACATGGGAGTGGACAAATATGCTGCTTTATGCAAACGTATGTATATATTTATAATTGTAAATCAATAAACAACACAAAACAATGACAGATATTATCCAGAAACCCTCACAGGTACTGCATTTAACATAAAACAATATGCTCCAATCATAACATGGCAAACTGCAGCCCAACAGGCAACAACAGCTGTCAGTGTGTCAGTGTGCTGACTTGACTATGACTTGCCCCAAACTGCATGTGATTATCATGAAGTGGGCATGTCTGTAAAGGGGAGACTCGTGGGTACCCAGAGAACCCATTTACATTTGTGATGGAATTTTCCATCAATTCCTCTCTTATTGGTAGAAAGGTCAGAGTGTTTGTCAGAGTGTCCCTCTGTTGACATTCTTGGGTTGGGGTCCTGTCTAGAGGAGCCACCGTTATCTGTACAGCTGTGCCTGTAGTGGAGACCGTAGAGCCAGTCGCTAGGGCAACCAGGGTCAGAGATGCCAGAGGAACGAAGTAAGTCATAACATGATAAGGAGTAAGACACTGAGCACCGGGGAGGAAGGGCAGAGTTGTGAGGCCTTCACACAGAGAGCATCTATTGTGGAGACCTGTCAATTCTCCTTGATCAAGCTTCAATAAACCTTCTTTTGTAAGACATCATCAGCGCCGGACCTCTTCCTTCCAAAGATAACTTGTATATCAATTATTCCATCACAACATTCACATATCTGGAGGTCAGAGGTCAAGGGACCCCTTTGAAAATGTCTGTGACAGGTTTTCCTCGCCTAAATTTAGTGTAAGTTTGGAGCGTTATTTAGTCTCCTTCACAACAAGCTAGTATGACATGGTTGGTACCAATGGATTCATTAGGTTTTGTAGTTTGATATGACACCAGTATCTTCACTCTAGCTTTAAAACTGAGCCACTACAACCTAAAAATTAGTGGCGTTAAAACAAATTTGCGTTATAGCATTATCGTGTTAACTTTGACAGACCTAACCTTTATATATTTAAATCAACCAGTTTCCAGTTTAAAATGAGTTCAAATTAACACATTTGGAACATGATGTGTGTTGCTGTTTGGGTGCATCAGATGGTAAAAGGTTGGGAACTACTGTGCTACACACTCAGACGTTTCATAGCTGACTGTCTCTATCTCACATCTCCACAATGTTGACTTTCCAGAGTGTGAGAAAAACCAGCTTCCTCTCTGTTTGTCCTCCGTGCATTTTAGAGTTTATCTAGTTGGGTTTCAAATCCTTAAAGATGCCAAGAGTCATGAATGTTTCTTACGCCATATCTGACAGCTGTTATCTGATAAATTGTGATTTGACTTTGGGGATTAATAATCTTCTGATGAATAATTACATGACTTAGTTTTCAGCATGCATACAAGGAATGTTTAAACATCTTTTCAACTGTGTCAGAATTATCAAATATTCTCAATTCTGACCTGTTTTAAAGCCTCAGTCATCAGAATCAGTTGTTCTGTGTTTGTGTGTTTTGTGCAGACAGCAGCCACAGCAGCAGCAGCACTAAAGGAGAACGGATGAGCGCCAAGATGAGGTCACTTCCTGGTTCCAATGAGCCCTACGAGGCCAGCAGCCCGAAAGAAATAGGTGAGGAAACCCAAGTTTTCTCTCTCTTCTTCCCTTCTGTAACCAATTACATGATCTAAGCTGTGCCTCACTTATTCTCTTTAATCTTTGAACCCTTTGTGAGCTTCACTGACGCTTCAACCACCAATCTCATATATTTACATACTAAATAATAATCACATAATCAAACCAGTTGTCATGCAGAGGCTCCATCTCGTTCTGCTATTTCAAGCTACTAAAATGAAACATTTCCCACAACAAGGAGACTTTGACCATAAGAAGACAAACAGCTCTTAAAATTCTGACACCTAAGAGACAAGTTGTACAAAACACAATCTGCATATTTATCTATTTATTTCATGTTTAGAAATATTAAATGGCAAATCCATTTTTTCTTTGGCAGAGTACTTAAAGATAACCTACTACCTGGAAACGCTTCATAGACGGATCAGGGCCTTGTTTACCAAAAGACTGAGCATTAAAACCACAGGGTATAACACATGAGCAGTGTAGCTGATGACGCGTTGATGACGCGTTGATGATGCGTTGATGACGCGTTGATGATGCGTTGATGACGCGTTGATGACGCGTGACCCCGCCTCCTTCCTTCTGAGAGCAGAGAGATACGTGTGTGGATGTGTGTGCGTGAGCTGCTGTCCGTCCGCGGTGAGAAAGAACAAAGCGGTAGATGACGGGATGAGAGACAACGTAGTGTAACGTTATACAGACATAACAAGGCTGCTGAATGAAAAAGACATCCGGCGATACGTCACACGGAAACACACCGTGTTAATAATAAGCCGACCACCTCACGGTACCTCCAGCTGTGAGCTGTGATCTGTTTTTAAAGTCACGCACCTTGGGGGAGGTCTGCGCTCTCCGAGTGCCATTCTAGTTTTCGCTGTGTTTGGGACGTTTCTGGGCATCAACTTTTATAAAAACGTAGCGATCAGCAAAGAAAAGTGGACAAAGCTCGTTCCCAAACGAGAGTGAATCTGGGGTTGGCTTTCACTCGCCGAGGAGGAGGGGCCAACTTTGGATGTTGTGTTTACAAACCGCAACAACAAATCCTGCTCATTGTGCCTTTAAGAGGTTTTTCCCAAAAACATTGTGACTGAAGATGCTCTTAGAAATAATCGTAGATTAAGAGAAGGCGTTGTGAAACAAAACTTAAGAGTGTTTGTAGAAATGTTCTTTAAGTTCTAAGATTGATCGTTATCAGGAAAATGAGGCCCAGGACATACAGTATGATAACAACTTAAACCTCTGTTCCTCTGGTGTGTAGATGCGTCCTACGTGGACCCTCTGGGGCCTCAGATGGAGAGACCGAAGACGGGAGCCAAGAAGCGCGTGGAGGATGACGACTTTGCAGATGAAGAGCTGGGAGACGACCTGCTGCCGTAGCAGCTGCCTCCACCTTCTGCCTTCACTGTGGTGTCCAGACATTTGCTCTTTTGTCACCAAGAGGTCATCACAAAACCAAAACACTTTACACTCTCTCTACTCTAAAAAACATAAAGACTTTATTTTTCATGGGCATCTGATTGAGTTTATGAGTGGGACATCTTTACCTCTATCAGATGCTTGAAACAGATGATTTTTTAAAGGTAAATATTTACACATATCCAGAGGAATGCCTGTACACATGGAGTGAAGTTTTACAGTCTGGATCTACTTGGACAGTTTTCTTTTGGCTCAGAACTCCAGCACAATTTAAAATGAGTGAAAACAAACACAATGAGGTTAAAGTGTTGACGTCTAACTTTCATTTAAATGTGTTTACATTCATATCTGATGTAGAAATTATAGACCTTTTTTGGACAAACCGTTCGTCCCGAGGGTAAACAAGTTCTTTACTGTGAACGCCCTCAAACACACGTCTGCATTTTAACCTCACTGTCACTTTTTTCATTTCAGTGTCGGGGCACCGAGCCAATGAAAAACATATCGTAATATTTCTGTATGTTTCCATGTGTGAGAGCTCTGGGAACCGCTCTGAAAAATCCATCAACCTGTACATGTACAACAACCTTATGTAATCCGTCCATTTCAGGTGGTTACTTTTAACATTTTGTACTTATTCAAAACATGTTTATTTATAGTATAATATTTATTTTTTCTTTCTTTCTTGTTCATTTATATACATAAAATATTGTAACTATTCAAGAAAAGAGTCATTGGAGTTTTTCTAGAAAGCTCACTGACAATCTGAGTTATTAAAGGGAAGTTTTTGAAGATTTAGTGGAGAGTAAACTGTGTTGAATGAAGCTTTAACTGGATTTTTATATGCATGATATAATTTAAAGCTTTTGCCTCACATAAATCTTAATGATCACACTAAGTGACAGGGAGGAATGGAAAGAAAAAATATTTGTATGTGTTTGTGGTTTGACCTTGAGGTGATAGTTTCTCTGTGAAACCAGAGCAGACATCATAGCTGGATCCAGTTTCTCTTTAAGTGAAGTCGACTCTGTCTGGTGTGAAGCCAAGATCCAGCAGCAAGCAGGGCGCACACAGCCAAACAGTCTGGACTTCCCACTCCAGTCAGGAGCTGCTCTCATGAACGCTATAGCCTCTTTTATCTGTTCAGTTTGATTTAGACTCGTTCTGGTTCTGGATGGTGGAGTTCCTGCGCGTAATAACCGGATTTTACGCACACATCGGTGGAGGAAAAACCAGGAGGGAAAGACTCTTTTTTTTCTCGTCTGAAACAGAAAGCAGCAGGTGTGAAACGTCCAACTCGGTGATTATTTCTAATTCTGAGGTAATCATTATTATTGCTCCTAGCTGGCGACACATGTGGACGCGTTGTGCCAAAATGTTTCCTTGGAGGTGCGCCTGTGCAGCCTCGGTTTCCAGACCAGGACTGTGGACTGTTTTCCTGCAGCTGACTCTCCATAACGCCTCCAACTCTTCACTGGATTATACCGGAGGAAAGTAACCTGTTAACTTCTGATCATCTGCTGCTCGTCTTGAGGCGATAACAGCGCGCAGAGGAACCTTTACGCATTTTGGCACAACTTGGCACAACTTGGCACAAGTGATGGCGCACTGGATCCGCGTCCTGCTGCTGCTGCTGGTTCTGGTTTTGGGCTGGCCCGCCGAGGCGATCCGGGTCCGGAAGAAGGCCACCAGGCCCCGGGCTTGCCTGGACCTGCCGGAGGAGATCCTGGAGCAGATGTTCGGGCGTCTCTCGGTGGGAGTGATGAGCGCTTTCCATCACGCTCTGCAGCTGGAGCCGCAGGACAAACTCAACCTGACCTGCCCGACCACCTCACAGACCCAGACCGACAGCAAGACCCGCCTCCCGGTCAACCTGCTCAGCATCTCCCCCTGGGCCTACAGGTGAGCGCAGGGGCAACATGAAAGGAGCAATGTTCTAGTGTGTTAGTGCTGTGACCTGTTCTATAAATTAGTTTGCATTAATTTCATTTGCAGAAAAAATGACTTGCATTCAAACATCAAAATATTTGTAATCTATGTTGCATAGAAAAAAAGTCTGAGTAAACCTTTTGCAGACCTTTTACATTCACAAAAAACTTTATAACACACTAAAGGAAAGGGAAAAGCATAATAGGTCCTCTTTAAGAGTGTTGAATGCAGTAATCATCTTAAAGAATAGAAACTGATTCTGTTGTTTTCCTTCTCTCAGGATCTCCTACGACCCGGCCCGGTACCCCCGCTACATCCCCGAGGCGTACTGCCTGTGTAAAGGCTGCCTGATCGGCCCGTACGGCGAGGAGAGCGACCAGCACCGCAGCACTCCGGTCTACGCTCCCTCTGTCATCCTGAGGAGAGCGAGCTCCTGCATCGGCGGCCGTCACTCCTACACCGAGGTCTACGTCTCCATCGCCGTGGGGTGCACCTGTGTGCCGCTGCTGGAGAAGGAGAGGGACGGCCACAACAGCAACCAGAGTCTGGAGAGAGCCGAGCCCAAAGCCGGACCGCTCGTCTCTGCAGGGAAGAGAGTCTGAAGGAAGCAGGACGGTGGTACTCCAGATACCTTCTTCTACACCTGATGCACATGTTTTGGTTTTCATCTTTTCCCCACTGACACTTTTTAAGGGAGTATACCAGCAAAGAAGCCCCTGTAACTGTCCCTAAACTAGAATATTTGAGCCACTGATCTACATCTCTGTTCATCTTTGGGAAACATTTTTCATCTGGAAGCAAATCAGGACTGTTTGTTTTCTGTTTCTGCTCTTAAATTAGCTTTTTCATTTGGACCATGTTCATTCTTGGCTTGGTTTTGATGCCCTTTAGACCCAAATTTGGTGACGAGGATACAAAATTCAAAGTTATTGTATTGGATGGACTGGAGAGAATAAGCCTAAACATCCAGAGATTAGATGAGACTCAAAGTTTGAAGTGTTGGTTCAGTCCAAAGTACAGCAGACATATTTCACTCACTCTTGTATCTAATAATGCAGATAGTTTTATGTTTTATTTGCTCAGGTTTTTAGAAAAATGGAGGCAGAAATCTCAGAGATGGATAACTCAAAACCTACAGAAATAAAACCACAACTATCTGCATGGATAGATGCCACTGGAAATACATTAGAGCATGTTTATTTGTAATGTGGGAGGACCAATACAAGAGAAAGCAACCAAATATTAACCAATGGAATAAAATGCCTCATTATTAGTCAATGACCTGATCAACACTGCCACCTACTGATGTAAAAAAACAACTGCAAGTTCATTCAACAACTTGTCATCAAAACAACAAATATTCCAGTTATTGCATTTGTAGTTAGCTTTTAATTTAGTATGTATATTTCCCAGTCTCATTTTGCTTTTTCATGATACAGGAAGTGGTTAATATCCCCAGACAGGAGTCTGTTTAACAGCCGGTGTGATCATCAGATCATTGAAGGGGGTAAGAAAATAAACATGCCTACATCAAAAACTACTATCTGTCTTTTTTTAAAATGTATTCTTCCTACTTGTTTCTTGTTAAATAAGGAACAGTTGGTGCTTTTCTGTCGCCTCTCATAAGGAGTCAAATAAACATGTAAAAAAGGTATATACAGGAATACTGAAGTTAAATTTAATACCGTTTAAGACCTTTTTAAAGACCCTTTCTGTACATTTTAAGACCTCGTCGCCACTTTGAGTTCTAACAGGATACATCAACAACACACTTTAACCTACATTGATTTTAAGATAGCAAAACTAAACAGTCTTAGTTTGCAATAAGTCCTTGCAACATAGTTCACATAGACAGGGTGGGAAGAAAGCACAAGAGAAGAGAAACCATTTGTTATTAAGCTATATATATTGATTATTTATATTATCGTCTTTTATATGTATGTAAAAGTTATAATGTCTTGTATAGTATGTCACAAAAAAGTAAAAAAAAAAAAAAAAAGTCATAGTACAGTATGTCGAAATATTTCATGAAAAAAAGTCATAGTATAGTATTTCGAAAAATTTCATGAAAAAAAGTCATAGTATAGTATGTCGAAAAATGTCATGAAAAAACCTCATAGTACAGTATTTCGAAAAATTTCATGAAAAAAGTCATAGTATAGTATTTCGAAAAATTTCATGAAAAAAAGTCATAGTATAGTATTTCGAAAAATTTCATGAAAAAAAGTCATAATACAGTATGTCGAAAAATTTCATGAAAAAAGTCATAGTATAGTATTTCGAAAAATTTCATGAAAAAGCGTCATAATATAATATTTCGAAAAATTTCATGAAAAAAAGTCATAGTATAGTATTTCGAAAAATTTCATGAAAAAACGTCATAATACAGTATGTCGAAAAATTTCATGAAAAAAGTCATAGTACAGTATTTCGAAAAATTTCATGAAAAAAAGTCATAGTATAGTATGTCGAAAAATTTCATGAAAAAAGTCATAGTATAGTATTTCGAAAAATTTCATGAAAAAGCGTCATAATATAATATTTCGAAAAATTTCATGAAAAAGCGTCATAATATAATATTTCGAAAAATTTCATGAAAAAAAGTCATAGTATAGTATTTCGAAAAATTTCATGAAAAAAAGTCATAATACAGTATGTCGAAAAATTTCATGAAAAAAGTCATAGTATAGTATTTCGAAAAATTTCATGAAAAAGCGTCATAATATAATATTTCGAAAAATTTCATGAAAAAAAGTCATAGTATAGTATTTCGAAAAATTTCATGAAAAAACGTCATAATACAGTATGTCGAAAAATTTCATGAAAAAAGTCATAGTACAGTATTTCGAAAAATTTCATGAAAAAAAGTCATAGTATAGTATGTCGAAAAATTTCATGAAAAAAGTCATAGTATAGTATTTCGAAAAATTTCATGAAAAAGCGTCATAATATATTTCGAAAAATTTCATGAAAAAAAGTCATAGTATAGTATTTCGAAAAATTTCATGAAAAAACGTCATAATACAGTATGTCGAAAAATTTCATGAAAAAAAGTCATAGTATAGTATTTCGAAAAATTTCATGAAAAAAAGTCATACAGTATGTCGAAAAATTTCATGAAAAAACCTCATATAGTATGTCGAAAAATTTAATGAAAAAAATCATATGGTATTTCGAAAAATTCATGAAAAAAGTCAAAGTACAGTATGTCGAAAAATTTCATGAAAAAAAGTCATAGTATAGTATTTCGAAAAATTTCATGAAAAGTCATTGTATGGTATGTCGAAAAATTTCATGAAAAAAAGGTCAATATAATATGTCGGAAAAAAGTTAAACGTCAGACTATAGCATATCGAAAAAGTCATAGTATAGTATTTCATAAATTGAGTATTGTATTTCAGAAAAAAAATCAGGAAAACAAAGTCTGTAGTATAAAAAAAGAAGATAAAGTCATAATAGAAGTAGAAAGTACAATTCAATAATATTTTAACAATATTTATTGTCAGTTTTCACATTGAACTGGAGGGATTATCAATAAGAAGTAGCCTCATAAATGTTCCTTTCTCATTTCGAGTAAAATAAGGCTTGTATTTAAAATTAAATACTTAAGTGAGATTTTGAAAAATGTACATCTTAAAATAATTTGTTTAATTTTAGAAAAATTAAATAAAAAGTTTCCCTTTTTCTTCTTTTTTGTTTACTTAATTTCCCATCTCAACAGTCCCAACCAATTTGAATTACATTTCTGAGTGGCAAACCAAAAGAAATACTTAATTTAGACCCTCATTACCAGTGTATAAAATGTCAGAAAAAATTCCTAGAACCAAAGATCAACCGAAACCCAAAAATATATAATTTAAAACACAATACACATTTGAGAAGCTGAGGGAATGCATCCACGCGGCTCTCAACATGGTGACGGCTCGCAGCTAACAATGCAAACAGCGACACAACCTGTGTACCTGAGGGTGGGGGAGGGTGCTATGCTTCCGCGACGACGGCGCTATCAGCTGTAACCGCCGCATGACAGCAGTGCGCTAGTCAGTGGAGCACACTCACATGCACTAAAAGCATGCACGGCCGGTCTGCCCCTCATGTCAACAAAGCACAGAGAAGCTCTGATTACAACACATAGAGGGACTTCATTCTCTGCTCAGGTAGACATTACTCCTCTATATCTTTACATAGACAACAGTTCTTTGCTGCTATAATAATAGCATAATAATCGTTTTTCGTAGAAAGACAGCAGAGGTCTGTACTACGAAGCAGGATTTGGGTTTAACGCGCTAAATTCAGGTTTAACCCTTCAATGGTTTCAGTCCTACGACATAGATCACCATGGTAACTTATTAGGGATGCACCGATACCAGATCGGATATCAGGCCGATACTGACTCACCTAGCTGGATCGGGTATCATGGGGCCGCATCTATTCAGTTTAATTCCTGTTTTGACCAATATGTTGCTGCAAGTTGCTGACGTACGATTTATTATTTTAATAATAAATGACAATTCGCTAAATTTATATCTATGCATTTAATTTAGAATTTAGGATTTTTAAGTTAAGCATGATGTTGCCTTACATATAAAATAATGATCTAATATTATAGTTTGCTCTTGGCTCCGCTGACAGTAGTCTTGTCCATGTTTGCGATTGGTCATACGCTGCAAACCCCGCCCCTTTTATATGAACGCGCTCACAGCCAGATAGAGAAACCCCGGGTTGATTTAACCACTGCCGAAGGACCGCTTAGCGAGATCTCGGTTGTTAAACTAGATAACGAGAAGAGACCCTGGGTATGTTGAACTGGCTTCGTAGTACAGACCTCAGGTTACCAGATATTTGTTCCGACTTTGAGTCATGAGACTTTTTAGTCACAAGTCCAAGTGCAGTTTAAGTTGCTCTCAGAAGTCAGAGAGTTGATCAGACGGAGGTTCAGGACAGCAGGCGAGACGGATAGTTGACGTAACAGCGAAACTCGTTGGACAAGTTTCTGTTGTGTGTTGGCCTGAAGCTGCACATCTTTACATCCAGAAGGTCTTTGGCGAGTTCCGCCATGGTGAGTCCTGCAGAACAAACGGGACACAATAATCAGATCAGGACTTCTACTTGTAACAGAGTATTTTTACTCTCTAGTATTGCTATTTTTACTGAAAAGTAAAAGAACTGAGTACTTCGTCCACCACTGAACATGGTTCAATAATAATATTTCCTCTCACCTGTACACAGCAGCACTTTGCCTTTGCTCAGGTACTTCACGGTTTTGGCCACTTCGCTCAGACATTCCTCGGACAGGTACGGCGGGTCTGCGATGACGACGTCGAAGCTCTGAGCGGCGACGCTGGCCTCGACGGACAGCGGCTCGTTGTAGTCGTAGAAGATGAAGTCGTCGCCGTAGGCGGCGAAGCGGCGGTCGAACTCCAACACGGCGACAGACACCCGATCCGAGCCGTCCACCACACCCTGCTTCAGCTTCTGGTACACGCTGGGCGCGCTCACACACGCTATCCTGCAGGTCAACGGAAACGGGACAACATTAAGAACATGTTAGAGATGATGCAGATTCACATTAACTGGAGGTAGATCAGTATAATTGGACCATTTCCTTATATTTTGGTATTATCCACATATTCGGCCTTTTTGGGAGAAAGTGGGATATTTAATATCAAAGATACTGGACTAGTATTGGTGTTTAATTTCTCTTTCTGTATCTTGGAGTTATTCCTGAAGGTTTATGTGAAAGTTTCTACCTGCTGACGATTATTATGGTTGCAAGTAAAAAAGCTGTTCCATAATGTTGGACATTTTTATTCAGAGTTTTATTCAGCCTGGAGGAGGACACCTGTCAAAATTAAAAAATAATAATGAATAAGTCATTAAATGTAGCAAAAATAAAAAAAATAATATTAAAAATAAATGTAGTCACTAATTAATTGACATTTGTTTTAATTTGCTTCTTTATTCATTTATCAATTTCTGTTTAATTTACCCTTTTATTTATGTATTTATTTAAATATTTTACTCATTTTGAATTTATTCTTTATTTTATATTTATTTTTAAATGTATGTATTTATGCATGATTTTCTCTTTGCATTTCACCCCTTATTTATTTCTGTATTCCTTTCTTTAAAAATGTCTATGCATTTGTGACTCATTATGCAAATGAGGGGGCTGTCAATAAAATACAATAAATAAATAAACGGTCAATTAATTAATTAAAAAAATTATAAATTAATAAATAAATAAAATGGAAAATTAAACAGAAGGAATAAATAAGGGGATTAATACAAAGATAAATAAAGAAGCAAATTAAAACAGAAATATAAATTTATGTCACATTTTATAAATTAATTAATGGCTGTATTTATTTTTAATATTATTTTTGTTGCATTTAATGATTTTGGCCGGTTCCGTCCTCCATACGGTCTAGGGTTGGTGTGATCTGCTTGTATCTATTCTTGCTGTTGTGTGTTTTGTATTACATTTAGTAGAGTATTACACTCTGTTCTTGAAAATTCAATAAAATATTGTGTTAAAATAAACAACGTTTAGAAGAACAGAAGTGATTGTTTCTGATTTTCAGACTTGTTAATTGTTTTATCTTGTGACCGCTGGGTCGAGAACCGCTGCTCTGAAAATAAAGAGTGTGTGTCGTATTACCTTCCTCCTTCTCCGGCTTCACGTACGGCCTCCTCCGCTAATCGAGTCGCCGTCTCGTCGCTGTACCAGAACTGACTCAACCGCTGGAGGAAACACAAACAAAAGCATCAGTCACACGGTCAACTTTTATTACTTTTATCAACAACATTAACGCTTTTAATCTGGTTGCAGTGCTGCAGGTTTCAACTTCTACACTCGTTTTGTTTACCGACGTTAAGCTGAAATAAAAGTGAAAACTTATCAGTAACATATATATCTAAATCTGACCAATGATAGATTATTGATCTGATGCCAATACTGACATTTTAAAGTTGAAAACAAGTTTATCGTACGATTACATTCATTATGAGTTAATCTGTTGATCAATTTTTCAATTAATCTGTCAATAAAATGTCAGAAAAATGTGAAAGATTCTAATCAAGAGTCCAATATATATGTAAATATATATTATGTATAATATATATATATTATATAAATATATAATACAAATATAACTTAACTTAATTAACTTTTATGTAGCTTTTAGTTTTTATTTAATTTGTGTTATGTTTTTAGCCTTTAATTAATTTATTTGTTTTTACTTGTATTATTTTTTTTAATTAATTTTTATATTTGGTATTATTTTATTTTATTTATTTATATTGTTTTTAAATATTATATAATAAAAATACTGCTGATACTGATTATTAAGAGGCAAATATTGTACTTTCTATATTTTGTATTAAGTTACCCTACAGTATATAAATAATTAAAAATAGTCCCACCTTTACCAGCTGCAACATTAAAGTGATGAACACATTACTGCATCAATAATTATAATCCAATATTATAATATATATTATTCTGAAATGGGCCAATCTGCACAATGAATACTTTTACTTTTGGTACTTTAAGTATATTTTGATGCCAATACTTACTAACTTATTTAATACTTACATACTGAATGCAGGACTTTACTTGTAACAGAGTATTTCTACACTGTAGTATTACTACTTTTACTAAAAGATAATAATAATAAATATTTCAGGACACTCCTGGACTTCTAACCCCCAAAATGCAGCGTTGTCGTGGGGGTATAATCAAGGATTAAATACATAAATTATTACAGTTAATCTGTATATTGATTGATAGATACATGAATACAATAAATCTGTGTATATCTGCCAATAAAATAAGTCAGAAAACACCTCGGTGTCTTTTTACTGCATCACCTCTGAATATAAAACACAGACCAGAGTCACTAAAAACCAGTAAACCCACCCAGTCCTCCTCCATCGCTCCCACAGCGAGCGGGTCTGCTGGTTCCGTGGCGGCGCTGCTGGTCTCGTCGTAAAACTCCTGCAGGGCGGCCAGAGTTTGAGCCGACAGCGCGTGGAAGTCATCGTCGTCGCTGCTGTCGCTCATGGTTGACGGAGGAAGACGAGGAGGGATGAAGGATGAAGATGGAGAGACGGAAAAACCTGAAACGAAAAGAAAAATATTGTTATTGATTTACATTTTTAACTGGTTCATTTAAGGACAGTGGATGACTTGATACATGACAAATAAATACAAAATATATTAACTCAAAATATTATTTATTGACTCAACATGATATTGATATTGTATTATAGCTTTACAAACAAAAACTGTTGTTAGCAAGTAAATATTAAGATAAAATATTTAAGATTTAGTTTTACACATTTAAAGATTTATTTTTCTTCATAGTTCACAGCATTGAATTTGTGATTTTGCAAATATTACCTACATAAAAATAAATCAATAAATCAAAATCAATAACAATTTTAATATTGTGATATTGAGTTCAGTGATTTTTTCAAGCCCCAATAAATCATTTGATAAAAAAAACACGTTTGTATTGATTCTGCAGCGTAGTATCACACTGAACTAGCAGGGATTTTTTAAAAATTTAATTAAAGTTATTGTGCAGATTATTTTATGTAACTATATTTCCAATAATTCTGATGATGAATAAGAAAATCTTCTGTGTGAGACAAACTTTTTAAAACTGGACCCACTTCTTTTATCCTTCACTACAGTTTGATTGAGCTTCTTATGATTATTATAACCTTTATTTAAATCAGGTAATCTCAATAAGATCAAAATAACTTTTGCATGAGACCTGAAGAAATAATAATAATAATAATAATAATAACCGAGCAAAACACAGCGCCTCACACACATGATTATGAATATATATATATATATATATATATTGATTTCTTCTCTGTTGTTTATTCTTGAATTTGGTTTGTGTTGTTTACGCTTTTTGAAACATTTTTTTTACCATTTGTCTTCTAAATGAGGATCTAAAAAGGACTTCCAAGAAAATGAGGGTTACATTAAACAAATAAAGAATACTTTTATTTAAAGAACTGGAAAGTACACAATCTATCCTGCTTTGACATAAGTAACAGGTTAACCCTGTTAAACCAGGAGAGAGCAGCAGCTCTAGTAGTTTTTAAATCCCCCTGGTGACCAGTGAAGTAGTAGAACATGAATATACAGTACAAGTACCTCTCAATTATACTCAGTATTTCCATTACATGCTACTTTATACTTCTACCTCAATTCAGAGGCAAATGTTGTACTTTTGAAAGTGATGAACACTCATTTTCTTATTCCTTTATAGATCCTCTTTAACAGTAAACAACAACACAGTGAACTTATTTAATGTTTATGTGTGGGAGTGGGAAGCCATGTGTTTGTATGTACATATTAAATGTTAAATGTAAGATAACATTTTTGTAGTATTATGGCACCGGTGTTAAGTTGTTAATGTTTGTTATGCTATGTTTGGAAAAAAAGAAATAAAAATAGTTTTAGGAACACACAACAAAACAACTAAACAACTAAACACAAGTACAGAAAAAGCAAATATAGACAAATAACTACTACTACTACAAATAGTATCTTGAAGAACTGGAAAGTACACACTTTATCCTGCTTTGCCATAAGTAACTTGAGCTGTTAAACAAGGAGAGAGCAGCAGATCTGGTAGATTGTGATCAGTAAAACACTGAATATACAAGTACCTCTAAATTATACTCAGGATTTCCATGTTATGCTGCTTTATACTTCTACTCCAATTCAGAGGCAAATGTTGTACTTTTGAAAGTGATGAACACTCATTTCTCAGTCCTTTATAGATCCTCTTACATACCTGCTTAGAAACTGCCGCGAAGGCTCCTCATCAGCTGTGAACTGTGTGAACACGTGGGTTGTCGCGGGATGATGACGTAGTTCCACACAGTACGGCTTCTGACGAGGGACAAAATACTCAGCTGCGCCTCTCTGTCTGATTACATAACAAGGACCTAGGTGGTGTTTTCTCTCTCCACCTCACTGTCTATGGTTCATTTGTAATTTCAACCAGCCGACAAACACATAAGATGTTTATTTTTAATCTGTAAGACAAACATTTTAGATATGTTTGTTAATTTAGATGAAAACCTGAATTTGGTCTTAAATTTAATAAATATTGTAGGGTTTGGCTTCTTTTAGGTACATACAGTACAGTAGCCTACAATCTTCAGGAAATCAAATATTGGAAGTAAATCAAATAAAGAGAGACCTGCAAAAGTGACAATATCTATGAACATTTAAATAAACATAAATAAATGATAAATGACTCAATAAATGAATGTTAAAAAAAAAAATTAAATGTAGAAAAAATATTAAAAACAAATGTAGCCATTTATTAATTGATAAAATGTGACATTGATATTTGTTTTAATTTGCTTCTTTATTTATCTTTATATTAAGTCTCTTATTTATCTACATTTCTGTTTAATGTTCCCTTTTATTGTTTTTGTATTTATTTGTATTTGTTTTTTTATATTTATATTTGAATTTATTTTTAAATGTATATATTTTTGTATTTATGCATTTATTTATTTCTGCCCAATTTCCCACCTTAAATTTCAAACCTTATTAATTTCCTCAAACTTATTTATTTCTGTATTCTTTTCTTTAAACATTTCTGTCTCATAAAAATGAGGGGGCTGTCAAAAAAATTAAATAAACAAAAAATAAATGCAAAAATAAATTAATTCCTAAAAATAAATACATAAATTTGAAAATGTTTAAAGAGTAAAAAATAAGGGAATTAATAATAATATAAATAAAGAAGCAAATTAAAACAGAAATATTAATTAATTAATTGCTGCATTTATTTTTCATATTATTCTTGCTGCATTCAATTTAAGCATTTAATATTTATCAAGTCATTTATTTTAGCTAGCCGATGAAATATTAGGTGATTAAAAAAGAGTAGTCATAACTTTATTTCTTACTAAAGTAGATAAAAGACAACAGACTCGTTTTAAAGGAAACGGCAGAGGCCAAAACATTTTTATACAATAAGTTTATGTACACTTTTACACTTCATTAACAAAACAGCCATTCTACAATAACCAGGATAGTGCTCTGAACGAGGAGCTCTCCGACATAATGCTTCAACAAAGTGGCTCTGCTCCTTTTTATTTGGTTTGTTATTGCTGTCCGTCAGCTCAAACAGTCTCTGCCTCCATCCAGTGTGTGTGTGTTGAAGAGTGAGAACGGTGGATGATGTGCTGCTGTAGAAAAATACTAAATTAAATCTGCTAAACTTTAGAGGCCCGATCCTTCATCGAGCCTTCACGCGTCCCCGGTGGGGAGGACGCCGCGACTTAACACTACGATCCGAAATAAGAGAAAAAAATATCAAACCGCAAAAAGGTGAAAACCGAGAGTCGCTCTCTCTTACACTCTCTCTTCCTGCCGTCTAACCGGCTTATAAAAACATTTCAGTCGTGTTTTTTTGTTGTCTTTGAACAAACATTTCTCGTGGTTTCTGGTTTGAAAACATTATATATATATACTGTATATATTTACACCTTTTAGTGAATCTGATTTTGGTTTTCTGTCATCGCCAACGAACAAACGTCGTCCCGTGTGGCGTGGTTCAGCAACCCCACCACCATCCCCATCTCGTATGTGTGTGTGTGTGCATCCGCTGTATTCTTGGCGAATGGCAGGCACAGTTTGTTGTCAGTTGATGCATGACAAAAAAAACAAAAAACCCGCACACAATCAACAAAACAAAGGCACTCTGGGAAAGATTGGGGCGCCGTATGTGTGTGTGTTACTGTTAAAATGATGCGTATGTGTGTGTGTGTGTGTGTGCGTGTGTGTGTGGTCGCCATGAAACAAAATGGCCCCACTTAATACTAAAAAACCTCACACTGGAAAAAAGATATGTCTCCTTCAAATCTTCAATAACTTGTTTGTCACTCTGCGTGTGTGTGTGTGTGTGTGTGTGTGTGTGTGTGTATGTGTGTGTGTGTGCAGCCTCCAGGTACAGGAAGTGATGCAGGACAACGCCGTCAACATCAGCTTCGCCTCGTCTCGCCGTCACGATGGTCAGCGCTCCGTCATGTCAGTCAACATGGCTCCAGAGGGATCCTCCGACTCAGTCCGTCTGCTCTGCAGTTCAGTCTCCATGGTTACTACCACATCATCATCATCATCATCATCATCATCATTATCATCATCATCTGTCAATCACGCCGAACTGGAGGGGCGGGGGTTAAAACAAAAACAAAAAAAGAAATCCGAGGAGGTGAAAACATTCAGACGAGAGATGGATCCTCCAGCTGCCTCTTCTACCCATAGTTCATAGGGGCGAAGCAGGAGAGGTCTTTTGATTGGTTGCTTTTCCCTCCAAAAAATTAAAAATAAAATCCGAGGCGGCGTCGGTTTCCAGTGGTTATTTCACGCAGAGGAGGCCGCCCACGTTGGCCACGAACTCCTCCAGGCTCTTGAGGAAGGCGACCTTCTGCTTGCGGTCCATGGTGGGCGGCGTGCTGCTGGCCGTCAGCTTGTTGAAGGCGTCGGCCAGCCGCTGGTAGATGACGGCGTCTCTCTGTGAGGAAAGGAGGGTCTCCACCAGCTCCGAGTACTCCGCCTGACGGAGGAGAAACACACCATCAACTCAGGGTCAAGAGTTTAATAGAGGAGGTTATATTATCAGCTGATTAAATGCAGCAAAAAGAATATAAAAAAAATAAAGGTAGCAATTAATTAATTGATAAAATGTGTTTTAATTTGCTTCTTTATTTTTTTATCTTTGTATTAATTCCCCTTATTTATTTACTCTTCTGTTTAATTTTATTTATTCATGTATTTATTTTTTTAATTTATTCATTTATTTTTTATTCATTTTATTTTATTGACAGCCCCCTCGTTTGCATAACAAGTAAATAAGTTTGGGGAAATAAATAAGGGGTGAAATGCAAAGGTAAAATTGTGCATAAATAAATGCATAAATACAAAAATAAATATATACATTTAAAAATAAATATAAAATAATAAAAAAAAGTAAAATAAATAAAAACAAATAAAATGCAAAAAAATAAAATAAAAATCAATACATAAATAAATAAAAGGGAAAATTAAACAGAAAAGTGAATAAATAAGGGAATTGATACAAAGATAAATAATTAAAGAAGAAAATTCAAATAAATATCAATTTATGTCACATTTTATCAAATAATTAATGACTACATTTATTTTTAATATTATTTTTGCTACATTTTATGACAATATTTATTGATTTATTGAGTAATTTCTTTAATCATTCATTTATTTTAGATTTTAGCAGGTTCTGTCCTCCATACTGGACCACTAATAGAAGGACGACTCGTGTCTTGTGAAGACATTTGACATATTTTAACAGTTTAGGATTTCAGAAAAGCAAAGTTACTGCTGGAACATTAAGACATATTATATATATTTATATATATGTATTTCTACTCTGGATATCACCAGGTTGAACCACTGAAGCATCCAGGTGCAGACAGGTGTTGTGTGTTATTAACTCACCTGATGCAGGCACACAAGTGTGTAGAGAGCTTCTCCTGCTGCCACCGTCATCTCTGTGTTGTGTTTTTGCAGGACCAGCATGTCAAACACCAACTGGAGGCACAGACGGCGGAGTACACGGAGAATTATTACAAAACAGAAGAGTATATCCAAATTAACATGTGCTGCTGTACCTTGAGTTTCATTGTGGTGAACATGAGTGCTGCTGTACCTTGAGGAAGTGACGGGTGGCGATGAAGAGAGGCGTGTCCTTCTCCTGGTTTTTAGCGCACTGCTCAGCCAGAGGAGACAGAGCCTCTAAACACAGCTGGCTGATCTCTGAACTCATCCTGAACACAGACATTAAGGAGCACAAACTACACAGGAATCATCTCTTTCACAGCAGCACTGATAAAACTGGCAGCTCCGAAGAGGAAATATGAGACAAATCTGAACAGCGATGAGCAGAAATCTAGTAGATTATTAGCAGTAGGTATTTCTCTTTTATGCTGCAGCCACAGACTTTTGGGCTATTAAAATATATATATCTTATCTCTATCCAAGCACCTGCAACTTTACAATGTGAAATACGTTTTTTGAAGCAAACATCTTTACTAAATAGTAGGGCTGTCAAAGTTAATGTGAAAATGCGTTAATACAAATTCGTTTTAACGCCACTAATTTCTGAGTTTTTTTTCTCGCAAATTTATAACTTTATAATCTCAGAGAATATTCAAGTTTTTTCTTGTAAATTTACGACTTTAATCAGGGAGGATACGCGGTCATTCCCAGCTCCAGGGAGAACATGAGGCTTTTGAAGAGGTCTTCAGGCAGCTGTGGGATCTTTTCTGGGAAGATCTCACAGATGAAGGTGATGAGCTTGTAGTACTGGTTGCACAGGGAGGGGAACTGTGGAAAACAACGAGGACAACAGACCCAGTTTGATGAGGGACACTGAAAGTAGCCTGGATCGTAGATTTAAAAACACTAAGAAACATCACTGTGGTGCAGTTTTACCTTGAGCAGGTCCTGAGACATGAGGGGGAGAACAATGTTGACGCCATAAAGAACCACGTCTGCTGCCGATACCGTCCGACTGGACGTCGGCGTTCCCTGGTCTTGGTTTCGAAACACCTCGTCTAAAACACACAGCGGTTTGAAAAAACTTAATATCAAGCAACTGAGGCAACGTGAACGAGAAGACATATGGAGGACGGAAACTGCCAAAATAAAAAATAAATGAATCAATAAATAAATAACTCAATAAATAAATACATTTTGGTGCAGCTAAATGTAGCAAAAATAATATTAAAAATAAATGTAGCCATTAATTAATTAATAAAAATGTGACTATAATTTCTTTTTTAAAATTAAACTTCTTTATTTATTTATCTCTGTATTAATTCCCTTATTTATTTACTCTTCTGTTTTATTTTCCCTTTTTTTGTTTATGTATTTATTTCTATACATTTTTTATTTTTTGACAGCCCCCTAATTTGCATAATGAGGCAGAAATGCATAAAGAAAAGAATACAGAAATAAATAAGATTGGGGAAATAAAAAAGGGGAGGACAGGTTCCGTCCTCCATAAAGACAGAGACGTCTTCTGCTCTTGGTTGACACTTAAAGACAGAAAGAGCCGACTCACCGGTGTCGCTGAAGTCGATGAACTCTTTGGAGAGCAGGTTGGTGAGCAGCTCCATGATGAGCAGCAGGTCCTGGTACTGGTCCTCCTCCGCCGTGGCGTCGTTTCGCTTTCTGTTCTGGTTGTTTTTGGAGTAGACCTGCAGCAGCGTCAGACACGCCTCGTACAGCTTCATCGACTTTGTCTGGACGACGAGAGACGAGACAGTTAACATCTCAGACAGCTACATCAATGAGTTCTGTGATTTCTGTCACCAAAATATTCTTTTTAAAGGGTTTCCTGCTACAGTTGGACTGAAAACAGTCTGTAAAACAGTGGAGGTACATTTAAGATGTGTCACTCACCTCTCCCAGGTAACAGATCTGCTTGTGAGCCACTTCCACAAAAACCTCGATGATGAGGTTGATTGTCTCGGGCGAGTTGCTGTAGACCTGAACAACAAAAACAAAAGATATTTACAGACTCACACACACAGACCGCCGCTTAAAGGCAACATGCAGGCTGCCGTTCTTCCACCGCCTTGGACTCTGCTCTCACCTCCATGAGGCCGATGCAGCTGGACAGGAAGTCCATGAGAAACGAGAAGAGCTGGGCCACGTTGTCGATCTGCGTCGCCTCTGCGATGCCGCACAGCGCCTCTAACGTGGCGACGATTTCCTGTTTGACGGCGGTCTCCTGGCTGATCTGAGCGAAGTTCTCCTGGTTGATGAGGTTGAGGAAACGCTGTTGGAGCGGGTGGAGCACCTGGACGGACGCAAACAGGAAGTCTTGGGTTAATTTACAAATTAAAATGGACTCTTAAGATGTGTATATATAAATATATATATATATATATATATATATATAAAAATATATATATATAAAAAATATTTATTTATTTAATTTACTATAACATTTATTTATTTATTTATTATTATTTTTTAAATCTATTTTTGAAGACTGTTCTTTTGTCTTTTGACGTTATGTTTGTTTAAATGGAATAGAAGGAGGAGGAGGAATGTGAGACGTAACAACAGGAGAGTTTGATCAGTTGTTGGGTTCATCTCCCCTCCTCCTCTTCCTCCTCCTCCTTCATCAGAGCCATCCAAGTTCAGACGAAGCAGCTGCAGGAGCCAACAGCTGCCGTCTCACCAGTAACACTCATAATTACTCTGGAGTCGTCGTGGCTTTGCACCCTCATTTACTACCGTCAGCCTATTAAGACAAAAAGGCCTCCAGGATCACAAAAAGGATCATGTTATACACCCGGGAGGAAGACTCGACGGGGGAATATTACCGACTACATCCATCACTCCTCCTCCTCCTCCTCCTCCTCCTCCTCCTCCTGAGATCTGACTGCAGAACTAGTTTTTGGAGGTTTAATGTCAACAAAAACTGCAGAAACGATCACTTCTTTTATTTATTATTAAATGTGAAAAAGGTAAAAATATGCACTTTGGCTGCTGGATGTTCCAACTCAAAGAATCATTTCACGTTGGTCTTATGTTTCATAGTTTTGATCATCTTTTCTATCAGTTATAATAACATTGTACTCATTAAATTAACAGCTGAGATCTGGTAACACAGAGACAAACCAGATAGTCTAAAAAGCTGCAAGCTGGGACAAGAGAGAGCTTCGCATTTATTCTTGGTTGATTATCAAAATTGTTGCCGATCGTCTATTTGATGAATCAACTAATCGTTTCAATTATCTTTCACTTAGTCATAAAGACATTACGGTACCTCGGCCCAGTATTGCTGTTTGGCGTCAGAGTCCATGTGAGCGAAGCCTCCCAGGACCAGAGCCTTCATCAGAGTCCTCTGAACGGAGCTGGACAGCAGGTGAAGCGGCGGGCTGCGGCTGGCGAACTGCTTCGCCAGGTTCCACCAGCTCTCACACTGCACCACGATGTTCGCCCTGAACAGAGAGAGAGGGAGGAGGACACCGAGGGTCTGTTAGAGGCTGTGTGGTGGTGGGATCTGGTGTGAAAAACATCTGCACCTACAGATGATCTTACCGAGAATACTGGTTCCAAACCGTTTTGAACACGTATAACAGAGTAATGCCTATTTTAAAAAAATCTATATTTGAGAAACAAGCAGAAATGCTTGCGGTTACAAAAGTAGAAAAGTAGTCAGGATATCTTGGTTTGGGGTTAATTGTTTGGTCTATAAAATGTCATCAGACAGACGCAGAAACTATCGCTGCAGATCGCACAGAGCTCTGCACGAGCTGTTCAGACAGAACTCGCCGCCAGGCCCGGTGTGTGATCAGCTGTGTCGCTCTCAGAGCGAATTAAAGAGCAAGCGAGAAAGCAGACAAATGAGTATTGAAAACGTTTCAATTCAGAATCGATGCGCCGTCTGATCTGGTTCTTCTGATCGGCTTTTATAGAGACAGATTACCGATCAACCTATTTAGAACGAATATCGGTCCATTGATCGAAGCAACCTTATCAGAAAATCTTGAAAAATGCCCATCACAATTTCCCAAAGTGACATCTTCTAATGTTTTGTTTTGTGCAACTAAAAATCCAAAACTCAAAGATATTCAGTCTACAATCAAAAAAGACTAAGAAAACCAGAAAATATTCACATTTGAGAAAATGTTTTCTTGAAAAAATGAATCAAAACAATGAACTGATTATAAAAACTGGTGATAATTAATTTCCTGTTGATGGACTGGTCGTCCTCACCTCTCCCTCTTCTCCACCAGCGTCACCAGCAGCTCCACGGTGTCGATGGCCAGCTCGGCCTCGGAGCTCCACACCGACAGGTTGTTGATCACCTTATCCAGAAGATATCCCACAATCCACTGGGCCCCCTCTGTGTCCGGGCCAAACGCTGTGCTCAGGGGCATGCTGATCTGAGGACAGATGAGGAGAAACATGCTATGATGATGGGGGGGGAAGATGTAGTGATTTTGACATGTATGAAGTCATGTCGAGCTCAGACCTGCTCGTAGAGCTTCTCGTCCACCAGCAGGTACGTCTTGGCCCAGCGTCTGAGGAACCACATGATGTCCTTCCCCATCTGTGGACTCAGTAACTCCGTCAGACTCGCTCTCGTCGCCCTCGACTCGACCTCTGACGTCCGCAACACCGCCGACAGCAACCTGAACGGAGAGAACAGATCATAAGAGTCAGATTCAAAGTTGAAACATGGGAAAAGGAAGACGAGATAACAGAGAAGACCAAACGGGTAGAAAAGTGAGGACACTAGATAAAAGGCATGAGAACAGGAGGGTAGTAGTTTAGAAGAGAAGACCGAGACCGAGACTGAAATAGGTGAAATGATACAAACAAGGTCATGACAACATAAAGAGCTCAGCAGAGAGACAGCCACATAAAAATAGCTGGGAGTGAGCAGCTTTTTATTCAAGGTGTGAACAATATTTTATATCCTTTTGACCTCAACATCCCAATGTACGACACACAACACAAAGGACGCAGATTCATTTATAGTTTCTGCATCCGTGTGTCTGCAAGGAGTCGGCACAGATCGTCTGACAGCAGCCAAAAAAATGACAACAAACGCATAATCATGTAATCCTCAGACACTCACCCACGGCTGGGTTTAGACTACTTTCATGCCTTTATGTGTTTAATTAGGCCCATCATGGTTTATTATAACACAAACCATGTCACTGCTTGATTGATAACAGCAATTAAAACATGAATAATCTTAGAAGTAGGGCTGTCAATTGATTAAAATAGTTAATCGCAAATGAATCACACATTTTTTATCTGTTCAAATGTACCTAAAAGGCAGATTTGTCAAGTATTTAATAATCTTATCAACATGGGAGTGGGTATATATGCTGCTTTATACAAATGTATGTATCAATTTATTATTGGAAATCAATTAACAACACAAAACAATGACAGATATTGTCCAGAAACCCTCACAGGTACTGCATTTAGCATTAAACAATATGCTCAAATCATAACATGGCAAACTGCAGCCCAACAGGCAACAACAGCTGTCAGTGTGTCAGTGTGCTGACTTGACTATGACTTGCCCCAAACTGCATGTGATTATCATAAAGTGGGCATGTCTGTAAAGGGGAGACTCGTGGGTACCCATAGAACCCATTTTCATTCACACATCTGGAGGTCAGAGGTCAAGGGACCCCTTTGAAAATGGACATGACAGTTTTTCCTCGCCAAAATTTAGAGTAAGTTTGGAGCGTTATTTAACCTCCTTCATGACCAGCTAGTCTGACATGGTTGGACCGATGGAGCATATAGAGGACAGAGGGCTTAAAGCAGCTTACGGGTCCGTCCCCCCCCCCGTTCCCCCCTCCGTCGAGGACAGTGCACAGTTTCACATTGTTTGCAGAAAACAAAACCACGTTGACATTTACGTGGCCGGGGTCGAACGCTCGCTGCTAGGAAACCTGACGCCGTCGCCCCCCCCTTCGCACTCACGAACACGCTCCTCTACATAATGAACAATCTAGAAAACACAGCGGCTCAACGACCTTCAACAGACAATGTCACCGGCTGCTGTGACTATCTATTGTCGTCACTGTGATTATCTGTACACACACACACACTCGGCTGCATCCAGCGTGACTGCCAACATCCCTGAACTGCACAACGTTTCTAACACCACACTCGCATACTGTCGGGCTGCACATTTAATTGTTGTTGAAAAACTAAATCCCATCTGATAACAGCAACCAGATACGCTCGTTTGCATCGCTGCAGTCTGTTTCATTATAACGTTGGAGTATTTATAGAGGCATCGTTTTGTACTTTGTGTTCAACACTCAGCCACACGGAGGAGAACTGAGCTGGCTGGAGCTCTCTCAAGAGTATAGTACATTACAGTACAGTACATACTGCATACTGCGTTCGTCAGTAGTATGTAGTAGGCGGTTTCGAATACAGCCATGGTTTTCCACGTATTTGTGGGAGTTGAAATATTTCAACTCGAGTGAGAAATTTGCGTGACGCTGTGTCGTGAAAGCCTCTCAGCGTTGAGATCGCCCTTCTGTCGTCACTGATGTCCTGACGTTGTTGAATCAGAAATGGAGGAAATAAATCTTGTATGTGTCTGTGGTCACCCAGAGCGACGATAACACATCATATCTGTACAGAGACGGGACCAAACTCTGTGTAGAAACCACAGACTGTCTATGGTAGAAACAACAATATCTCTAGATGACTTTATGTTGAGTGTTGATGGAGCAGCTGCATAGCCTGGCACTGATCCAACCAAACTCCATTCAGAAAAAGAGCATTTTAAAAGTTGTTTGCTTGTCGTCCTGCAGACAGACCTGACAAAGCATGAATTCAGACTTTTTACAAATCAACATCATTATGTCGTTATTTCGGCATCATTTTAATTTGTTTATTGCAATTAAATCACAGCACAATCTGTTTATTTTGGGTTCATACCGCAGTAGCGACGTGTGGCTTGATAGATACAGTCAGTGCGATGGCGCTGTATGTGACTACGGCTCGCCGCCGGGTGATGTTATGAACCCTGACACCACAGCGTTTGGTTTTCTGACATATCTGGGACTTCCACAACATGTACAAAGCAGCAACAGTGGTTATTTCTTTCATTTCGCAGCGCGTCTAGAGAATAAACACAAATGATGACCGGCGGTCCAACTAAAGCAAGGTGAAAATTCGCTTCGCTCTTGGTGTGAATGCGACATCAGACGGTCTTATTAGGAGAGGAAGCTCAGGTTCGGGAGTCTGAAGGACTCACCTCCATGTTAATGTGACAGTGAGCCCGTGTTACAGCAGCGACAGCTTTATTAAGCCGTGTTTTATCATGTGTTTGTGTCCTCGAGGGAGTTTAAAAAAAACACATTAAAGCAGAACCACAACGAGAGGCTCTTTGTTTCTGTGTTTTACAGGCTGCACATTCAGATGGTGTTTGGGTGTGAATGTGAAGGGACTAAACCACCTTTAGCTTTATGGGACAATAACTGTGACAACACTTAGAGGTCCGACCGGCCCTCGGACGGAGAGAGGAAGTCTATTCTGGGAGGCTTTTATGGAGGTCTGCCTGGTAAAATGAGACGTACTGTCACAACATCCCGAGGACCGCCGGACACAAAGACGTGTCATCTCGACAATCTATCTGACGGCAGTCTGGTCCTTGAGTCAGCTTTAGTGTCTCAAATACATTTCAAACATACCAGATGCTTTACTTTACATTCCTCAAACCTGAGACTTCACAGTTCACCCACAGTATAACAGATTTTTTCTTAAATAGTTTGGAGATTCAAACGGTCGACCTTCCAGTTCTCAATGCCAGTCAGTAACTTCTCAGTAATCTCAGTCCCTACGACGCCTTCAAACCCAACGAAGGACAAACACTTCGCTTACAAGCTCATGAACTCTTGGTGGCAAGAAAAAACACCTAACAGCCAGAAACTGTAGAAACAAGAAGGTCTGCTTTCTGTCCCCAGATTCAAAACTATAAATATAGAGAAGCAGAGTTCAGTTTTTATCAGGGCTGTCAATCGATTCTAATAGTTAATCGCGATTAATTTAAAAGAAGGCTTTCGAAATTTGGTGTTTCTACAGAACATTAAATATTTGCAAATCAATTTGGTTCTAATTGCCAAAACGTGATGTAGTTTATAATAATGTTATATTTAATAGTCACTTCTCGCTGACAAAACACAGAGCACATCTTATGAATGAAGACATTCCTATTATTCAGCAGCATCCAAGCCAAGTGAACGCTAAACAAAACAAGGAAGTCAAAACGTTAAATCAACAGGTGACTCCAACAGAAACGGTACCTGATGACGGAGTCTGTGCGGTTGCAGCCCGGTATGGACGAGGCCTTCTCCCCCGGCGACCCGAGGATCTGCAGCGTCGTGTTGATGTCCACTTCTGTCGAGTGTTTGATGGAGAACTCCATCACCTCTGAGGGGATCAACGGGGTTTCACCCTGAGGGTCGTCGGCTAATAAATACCCTGAAGGACGCACAGACAGATGCAGATGTTATCGTCTTAGCTCCCAGGACTAATATTCCTACTAACCATCTCTAAAGTTCGTAATGAACTGGGGAAAAGGGCGTTTAAGTAAGCTGCTCCCGCTGCTTGGAATCATTTAAAAAAATACCTAAAAATGCATTTAAAGTGACTCTAAATGATGTGGAATGATTTACACATCTGGCTGTAGAGGTTTTGAATGTCTTTTGATGTCTTATAATTCTGTTAATTTTGTTCTTTGTTTTCATTTTAAATTGTTATATGTTTGTTTTTATTTGTGCTGATGCCTGTCTTGATCAAGACATTCTTGAAAAAACGAGTTTTAATCTCAATGAGTCTTTTATTTCTGGTTAAATAAAAT
Organism: Sebastes fasciatus; assembly: GCF_043250625.1. Classification (NCBI taxonomy): domain Eukaryota; kingdom Metazoa; phylum Chordata; class Actinopteri; order Perciformes; family Sebastidae; genus Sebastes; species Sebastes fasciatus. The sequence goes on along the minus strand of NC_133808.1, from coordinate 30,634,258 downwards.
AAAAAAAGATGACAGAGGTTTCTCTAAAACATTTAACAAAAATGTGTGCATCAAAGAGAACTGGAACGATTCACAGAAAATTAATCTGCAACTATTTTCATAATCAAAAGTCATGTTTAAAGCAAAAATGCACAAAATTTTCTGTTTCCACCTTTTTGTTTTTAAATATTTGTTTGTTTTGTTATTCTTCTATGACAGTAAATTGAATATCGTTGAGTTTTGTTTCTGAAAAACATCTGAATTCATCAACTTGGTCTCTGGCAAACTGTGACGGTGTGTGGGATTTCTCTCTATTTCAGACATTTTATAGATCAAATAATTAATCAATTAATTAATTAAGAAAATAATCATCTTATTAATTGATAATGAAAATAATCGTTAGTTGCAGCTTTAGTATCAGAATAAAATATTAAAACATTATTTTCTCTATCACATTTCTCAGTAGCAGGGTGTAAAGTCTGTGCCAGTTTTAATGTTTAATTGTACTGCACCATATCTCCTGAACATTAAAAAATATATAATAATAAACCTTCCCTTCCTTCCCCTAAATGGTTAAGTTAATGGCGAGGAATCTGCGGCGCTGCTTTGCGCGGCTTTAATGATGCCGCTCCAGACAATAAACCCACAGAACTGGGTGGAGTTCTTCTGTCTAGTTCACAAATAAAGTCGGTTAAGTGGAATAAACTGAGCTGGAAAAGTCATTTCTGAAGACTATAAAAATCTTCTAGTGTATTAAAACATCACAAAGCCTTCAGTACTGTGTGTGAGTGTTTGATTGTAAATCATGTGAAGCCTTCGTAGAAACTGAACCTTCTAACACTGGCTAGTAATTCAACCTTAGTGAGGTTGCACAACATTTATTAAAAGATCTAAAAGTTAAACACAGTACTGTACCTCTAAATATGTATTCATACATATATGTTGGCCCCTGTTATATTTAGCTGCATCTAGTTTAAATTTATGTTTAGAAATATTTATATCTTTTTTTTCCGCAAGAGGAGTGTTTAAATTTTATTTCTATTTTTCAAAATAACTGATAATTTATCCTTTTACTGTAAATATTCTTGTTCTTGTATGTTTGTGTATACATTCTAAAATCAGCTATTTAATTTAAATATTTAATAAAATATTGTACTTTGCTACTTATACACAATAAGCAAATTTTGATAAATCTTTTTGAAATGTTGCAAAAAAAAAAAGCGAATTAGGCGCGTTTCCATCAAGGTGTTTGGAGCGAATAAACTCTGGTACAGTGTACTTTAGTCAGAAGTTGGTGCTACAGGCTACACATGGCTGTAATCCGCCAGTAAACATGTTAGAAGAAGAAGCAGAAGTTGTGAACCGGAAACAAAACAAGTCGGCTGTCTGGAAACGAAGACAATATAAATATATATCTGAGAAGACGCCGACAGCAGAAACAGCTCATCAGTTGTGTGAGTTAAATGTTCGCTACGTCAGAATTTATTCAGTAAAGGTGTTTCCATATCTCATTTAGCGCATCAACTCTTTTTTCGACAAAGATTACAAAAACACCTCAAGCGAGCGTAAAAACTTGTTTGCGCAATTGAGGAAGTTTTATCGAATTTTGATGTTTCCAACTTCTCTAATGCGATACTTCAAAATACGTTAATGGAAACAGCTAATGAGACACATCTAATCCAGGTAGTGACTGTGATTTTATAAACAATAAAATCCTGAGTGTAAACACAAGTGTGCAGTCAGAAACATCAACAAACAAACAATTATGTCTTCCTCAAAAACGCCCCCCCGACTCTTCTTGTGTCAATCCAGATAATCCCAAAATGTTCCTTTTTTCAAATATAAAGACACAAAGAAACACAAGTTTAATGTCGTGCTGCTGACCTGAGACCAGTATGATCCAGTGGATGTCCTCATAGAGGTCGTCCAGGACTTTGCGGTCCATTGATCCGGGGTCAGATGTGGCCATGAGGTGCTGCTGGGTCCTCTGGAGTTGACCGTGCAGCCGATTCACCCGGTCCTCCAGCAGGCTGTGAGACGACGAAACCAATGTTAACGTGGGAAACACAAACACAGATTCTGCTTCCTTTTGAACTCCAAGATCATAATAAATATCTAATGAATTTATAATAATGCAAACGGACCAAAAGGTCAATCTTACGGAGAGAAAAATCAAAGATCTTGTGAAAACTGGGTAAACAACATGTACTTTCATAATAAAGATACAAAAAAAGTGAACTTTATACAAGAATTTAATAAAAATCTAGAAGAGTCTGATGAAGAGGATGTGAAGAACTACTAAGTTTTTAAACGTGTCGTACGTTGTGAGCAGGGGGATACAGTGGTCAGCGGCCACCCGTCCCAGCATGCCGATGCTGGACAGCTGGTCAGAGAACAGCTCTCTGTCGTCTTCCTGCAGCTCGTTGATCTCTTCGTCTTCGTGAGACGTGATGCCGTTCACTGACTAGAAGGTGAGCGAGGTTCAGGGTGTCAGGGATGGCAAAGAGAGAAAGTGTGAAGTTACATGTGTCAGGAGGTGAATATTACGGAAGCCGTGAGAGGCAACACTGATCTAAATTGTTTTCCCTTCTGTGTTTATGACTTAAGAACAGGTGGAAAAAGTTCCTTCATTTTTTGTTTCATCTGTAAAACAGGTGGAAAAAAGTTCTGTTTGTTGTTGAAATACTCATTTCGGCCACAAGAAGCTGAAGTGCACCACTACCTTATGTTCTAAATAGGACTAAAAATATTCATGTTTTCCCGAACGGCAGATTACCGCCAATTAAAATACATTTCTAGCCAAAAGAAAAATATGACAGTAATGTAACATAACTTGCTAACACACAATATACTGTTTGTACCTTGTTGTGTTTATAGTGCATGGTAGAAATTAAAACTCACCTGGAAGAAAACAGGAAGCAAACACTTCACAAATTATCCTGACAAAATAAAAAAAAAAAAAATCACCTTGCAAAAACTACTTTTAAAATCTTTTTTCACAAGTGAAAAAGAAAAAAAAGGAACTTCTAAAGATTAAACTGCAAAACCTTTTTCCACCTTTTCTTGAGTCATGAACACAGGAGAGAAAACTATTTAGATCAGCCTCTCAGGGCTTCCATAGAATATTGATCATATTGATGAGCAAATCTGAAAATACACTTTATAATCAATTATATCTACATGTAAATTAAAACAACAAAATAGAGAATGTCTAAATATCTTCTATTAGACATGAGCAGATCCAGTATTAAAAGGCTGAAATTCACTTCTGTTCTTTTAACACCTTTACCCAAATCTTTAGGGTCAACTTGTTGAGCTGACTTGTCTTCCCTCAGTGAAACACACTGTATTGTTTATTATTATTATTAATAACAGTCTCACCAGGTTGCGGGTGCCATCAGGAGCAGCCAAGTGACACTGGATGTACGAGTTGAAGACCTGGATCGCCGGCTGGATGAAGCAGCCGCGAGGAAAATGCTCCTCGTCCTGGACGAGCGTCAACCACGACTCCAGCAGCTTGTCGTAGGCCTCCATGTAAACCATGTCGTCTTTATCCAGCTGAGAGAAGAGAGCAAAACAATGTCCACAATTTTCATTATGAGACTCTTCACTTCTCTGGGTTCTATCGACTTTAATGACCCAGTGACAAAGTATACATATATTATACATATAGCATCATTTTACATTAAAGAGCAATGGTCCAAAACAGATGATGTACCACATATAGCAGATCAGGGCGAGGCCTTTTTTTTTTTATCACTTAAACTCATGCATTTGCCGTATATCGCCTTTTTTATGTAATATTATTATGTAGTAAATAAACATCAAGTTCTGACGAGATGATTAACAGGATAGGACAGCAGAAAAAAACACATCTCTGCTGCACAAAGTCGTGCTTATTTTTTAAAGGGGACATATCGTGCTCATTTCAAGGTTCGTACTTTTATTTTGGGTTTCTACTAGAACATGTTTACATGCTTTAATGTTCAAAAAACATATTATTTTTCTCATACTGTCTGTTTGAATATACCTGTATTTACTCTCTGTTTGAAAAGCTCCGTTTTATCGCATTTCGACAGAATGGCAACAGAATTGCGTTGCTAGGAAACAGTTTGGGTCCATGTTTACTCCCTGTCAGCTGATGACATTCACATACACTGCAACAGGAAATAAACTGGAACACATTTAGTAGGTTTACGTTTAAAACTGTGAAATATTGTAGATTTGTGACATCACAAATGGACAGAAATCCTAACAGCTTGTTTCAAATGCACAGTTTCTGAATACGGGCTTTGTGTATTTCTCCATGGATTGAGTGTTTTGATACTTTCACAGTATTTATATATCACTTAATCCTGCTTTATAATATAAAAGACATGAAAATCTATTTTTTTTTTTTACAATATGGGACCTTTAAGATAATCAATTTTTTGTCGATTATTAGATAACTTTACTTCTTTAAGACTGTAAATAAAGATAAAAATCCTGAATGCTGTTAATCACTTGTAGTCAATATATTTCAGACGATTTCGGCCCTCAAACCTTCGAAACGTTGCATAAAGTGAGCGACAGTATGCAGGATTTTTTATGTGACTGTAATTCAGTGAAGATGATCAGATGAAGGCGTTACTACTCACCACCTCCTCTAGGGCGGCGCTGCGTCCAAAGGAGCAGGTGAGCAGCGTGAGGCAGTTGATGAAGGAGGTGAAGAGCTCGCTGGGCAGCGCCGTTAAAGTACTTCGGGGGAACATGGTGATCAGATTGGAGATGATGTTGGAGATGCCCACCGCCTCCGAATCCTCGATCTCAATTCTGGAGACACAGATAATAAAATGTAAATATAAAGATCTACGTTCTTTATGTGATAATCTTCTTTATAAATAAATTAAATGATTAATGCTGTTAGTAGAATCAGAACAGCCTGTACTGTAGTTAGTTAGTTAAACAGTGACGACGCCGCTGGCATCACGCTCAGCGGTACAAATCAATTTCCTTCTCCTGACAGAAAAGGTTAAACTGCTTCTTTTTCCACTTTCGGTTCCAACCCGTGCTTTGGCCCGAGGGAAGGACAGTTTCCACTCTCCAGGGTGAGGCTGAGGCTAAACTGGGGTCACTTTCCAGTTTACACACTGGTGACTGAGGTTTGGACGCGGGCATGAAAATTGATCCTTAACCAAAACCCGTGGGCAACTTGACCCCTGAGCAGTTTTCCACAGCTGCATCTGAGGTTATTTTCATGGTATTTCTGCCTCATAGTACTGTACACAGAGTACACGATGACAGAAAGAATGACTGTAATTACACTACTAGTTTTAAAGAGAGACTTTTATCATCACATCGGACCATGAAGCATGAAGTGACATGTGCGGACACGCTAAAATCATATTTGGCTGCATGCTGTTTAATTTTGAAACCAGATATAAAAGTGGTTTGTAATCTGAATTGAACACCATCTGGACAAATCTAACCACAGCGGCTGTACGATCAATGTGCAGAGCCACGTTTTAAAAACAATTCAAGTTAAGAGTAAAGAGCATTTAATCAGGTGTCAAATATATAAATATATCAACAGTGTGAACAGCACAAATCACATGGAGTCAGATCAGGGTTTCAGCCAGCGTATTTGCATGCTTGGCATCTTAACGTTATAGCTGTGAGCGTAGCTGTAGCAGTGTGTGTACGGTTTATTTGTCTGTGAATAAATGCTACAACTCCTCAAGACCAGAGCCTAATTCCCGTGTTGCCACCGGCTGATTAAAGTGAAGGGGGTTCGCCCCTAACATCGGCCCAGGCTCACCTTAAGGTGGGCTGACCTTTAAGGTGGTCCAGCTGTTCTATATTTAGTGACAAGCTGCTCTCCTCCGACTGATCTTTTCATTTCTGATTTGGGTCACTTTCACATGTGGTCAAATAAAAAAATCAGATAAAAATGTCGGATGCAACGGCATCAAGTATGGGAGAAAATAAGAGAAAAGATCCATGAATTTTTGCAATGCAACCTCAGTCATTCATGTGACTTTTACGTCACTCTTGATCGATATTCATCACAATTCTGCACTGACCCCCCCGACTGACTTTACTGTCTTTCAGAGGCTGTAGCAGGTTCAGGTTTAGAGCTAGTGGAGATACAGATATCATATGAAACTATAAAAAAACCTAAGGAATACAATGGTAAAGACCTGCATCTCAAATTAATCTACAGGTTCCAGCTTTCAGATGATGTACACCACTTCTATGTGACATCTACTGTTGACCTGCTATCTCCCCCTAAAGACCCCCTGTACCCCCCTTAAAAAAAAGACTAAAACGGGTATATTGTGGGTCTCAGAGGGTTAATAGAGTAATAGAGTCCGCAAAACTGAGTTTCTCCAAAAAAGAATCACACAGAAGCACCACTTTAAATCTGGTGTTTGCCAGAGATGTGCTCATAAGTTTCTTGGGAATAAGTCATTCAGCATTAAAAAAAGCATAAAAAACAACTAATTGACTAAAGAAATCTTAGTCGATCATCATCATCATCATCATCATCATCATCATCATCATCCATAGAGATAAGAGTCCTTAAGAAAGATTTAACTTATTGCTGCCTGATTAACAATCTCAAAAATGAATTCTCTGAATTTTTCCTATAAGATGCAACAGATGATAGTGTTACACACCACATGACAAAGCTGTGAGCAGGCAGAGGGGGCAGAAATGAAAACAAATGTCAAGATTAAATGTATGAAAGAGACGCAAAAGGAACAAGATGGGGGGGAAAAAAGCTCCGGATGAACAATAAAACTCAGAATCAAGAGAACCAGACTGGAAAGTCTTGGGATTGATCCAAGAATGTGTTTCTAATTGAAAACATACTTTACAAGTAATGTGTCCAAATAGTTGCAGTACTGCAGGAAAACACCACAGATGTATACAATCACCTAAAAACATCACACATTATCAAATAATTAAGCTATCAAGCCTAAAAAAAAACTACTGGAAAAATGGCAATATCATTAGTATTTATTATTTATTTATTATAAAACAAAAATAACTAAAAGTTGTCACAGAAAGCCCCGATGTCGACTGTGAGTGAGAACTCACATTTTACTGATATTACTGATATTTGAGAGAGTTAAAATATCGGAGTGATATTTATGTTTTTACATAAATACATAAAATAAAAAAAAAACATTTTTGATACAGATCCCTAAAATTATTTTTTAAAAGAATTGTAACCAAGATATAACTGAGCGGGAAGTTTTAAAGTAAACTTGTCAGTCCACTCTGTTGGACAAACTTTTGAAGTTTGAAGACCTCAAACAAGCTTTATTCATTTTTTAATTTATTTATTTATTTACTTTTTGCATTTATTTAACAACATTTGACAGCCTACTCATTTGCATAATGAGGCAGAAATGCAAAAAGAAATGTATAAAGAAAAGAAGACAGAAATAAATGAGTTTGGGGAAATAAATAAGGGGTGAAATGCAAAGGGAAAGTCATGCAAAAATAAATAAATAAATGCAAAAATACAAAAATTAAAAAAGAAATAAATGTAAAAAGAAAAAAAGGGGAAAATTCAACAGAAAAGTGAATGAATAAGGGAATTAATACAAAGATAAATAAATAAAGAAGCAAATCAAAACAAATATCAATTTATGTCACATTTTATCAATTAATTAATGGCAACATTTATTTTAGCTACATTTAATGACAATTATTTATTGAGTCATTTATTTATTTATTCATTAATTTTTGATTATGGCAGATTCCTTCCTTAATACTTATACGATGTATATACTGCAAACGTGTTTTTTTTTTTTTCAGGGTTTCCTTCATTTATGCTCAGTTAAGAAGATGAAAGTAAATATGCCATCTCAAAGGGAAATCCTCCAAAACAACACCCCCAGTTAGGTTTTCTGCTTATTTTTGTTTTGATTTGCTGCAGCAAAAAAAAAGAAGAAGAAAAAAAAGCCAAATCCTGAATGTGTGTGAGCGGACACACCTTTCCACCGACAGTCCAAGGGGAACATTGTGTGAGAGAGGCCTAGCTAACCCCTATCAGATGGAGTTAAATTGCCAGCAGAACTGTTCAATCATTGCAGATCGGCCATCCCTCTCTCCGCATGGTTTTCCGATGAGGCAATTGGAAAAAAGCTCCAAGAATAGGTGATTACAGACGGAGCAGGAGAGGAGGGAAGAGAGAGGGAGTGAGCGAGCGAGAGAGAGAGCCTGTGAGAGAGAAGAGAGGGAGAGAGACCCCGACTCACTGGATCACGTGGTCCAACAACAAGCTGCTCATTCAAGTGTGTCTCTCAGTTATTTATACATGTGAGTGTGGCCCCTTAATTCAGATCAGAACCACTTTGACTACAGAAACACCCACAAACCAACATAAAATACCCCTTCTGTACTCAGTGGCTCCAGATAATCAGCCCCTTAAGTTCCCATGAACTCCACTAGTTCTGTTACAAACCCTCTACTATACTATAACTTTTATTAACAGTTACAAAGTGCTTAGACGACGGCCACAACGTGATTAGTACTGAACCTCTCTGTAGGGCTGTCAGAGTTAACGTGATAATAACACGTTAACGCAAATTTGTTTTAACGCCACTAATTTAATTTTTAAAGCTAGAGTGAAGCTACTGGTATCATATGAAACTACAAAACCTGATGAATCCATCGGTACCAACCATGTCATACTAACTTGTAGAGAAGGAGGTTAAATAACGCTCCAAACTTACGCTAAATTTTGGCGAGGAAAAACTGGCATGGCCATTTTCAAAGGGGTCCCTTGACCTCTGACCTCCAGATATGTGAATGTAAATGGGTTCTATGGGTACCCACGAGTCTCCCCTTTACAGACATGCCCACTTTATGATAATCACATGCAGTTTGGGGCAAGTCATAGTCAAGTCAGCACACTGACACACTGACAGCTGTTGTTGCCTGTTGGGCTGCAGTTTGCCATGTTATGATGTGAGCATATTGTTTTATGCTAAATGCAGTACCTGTGAGGGTTTCTGGATCAATATCTGTCATTGTTTTGTGTTGTTAATTGTTTTCCGATAATAAATATATACATATATAGCATTAAGCAGCATATGTGTCCACTCCCATGTTGATAAGAGTATTAAATACTTGACAAATCTCCCTTTAAGGTACATTTTGAACTGATAAAAATGTGTGATTAATTGTGATTAACTATGGACAATCCTGCAATTAATCCCGACTAAATATTTGAATTGACTGACAGCCCTAGTTTCTGCATGACAGCAACAAGTAACAGACACTAATACAAACATTACTGTAATTAATCCATCTTCATAAAGGTTATAATGAACAGTTTTTGTTTAAATGAATCAAAAGTGTTGATTCAACTGTTCGATGTCTGAACTGCATATGTCTGTAAAACAAGAAAAGATAGAACTTGATTTATCCTGAGGGAAATTGTTGTGTAGCAGTTGCAAAGTATAAAGTAGGAACAAATGCAGATATAATATATATAAAATATTTGCCTACTCCCATGTTGATAAGAGTATTACATACTTCTGTAAGGTACATTTTGAACAGATGAGAAATGTGCAATTAATTGCGATTAACTATGGACAATCATGCGATTAATCAAAATGTGAATCGATTGACAGCCCTAGTTTGTAGCACAGTTGGCACTGAATGTCTGTTCACATTCGTGCTCTTGTTCACTTATTCTTTGAACAGACAGCTACTAATTTAATTTAAAATGTTGCCAATGTTTAACTATTTAATTTAGACAAAGTCTGTGTGTTCTGACAACATTTAACATTTGAGAAATTTAGCTCTCAAGGTATTGTAAGGTATCAAAAAAGTATTGTTTTGATATCTATACCCGAACTCAGGTATGTATACAGTAAATTCACTCTAGTGCATGCACAGAGTGCCAGTTTAAAGAGACGTTTTAAAGAGCACAGAGAGGCTGCAGAGTAGTTAAAATGTTGAGTTGTTCCATTTTTTTTTTTTTAGGGGGCAAAATGTGTGTGTTGGCAAAATAGGTCAAATCCATTTCAGGCTTTATGACTGAACAGTAAAACCTTAAATTGTATTCTAAGAGCGACTGTAAGCCAGCGGAGGGATAATAAAATGGGGCTAATGTGTTCTCTTATTGTTAAAAAAAATTTGTGCAGCTGCATTTTGGACCAACTTCTTTTTTTTTAATGAGAGCAGAATGTAATTATAACAGTCGAGGCAGGTTGAAATAAAGGCCTGAATAACTTTCTGAAGGTCAGCGGGGATGGAAATCTAAAATTATTTCTCATCAACATCCACTGAAGAAGAAGGTCTTATCCTCATTGAGAAGGAAAAAATGACGAGACTTCCAATATTTAATTTCCTCAAACGCGGCAAGCGTCGTTAGGACTGACAAAGTCAGGGAGATAAAGTCGAGTATCATCGGCGTAAAAATGAAACCATATAGTTGTGAAACACGTTGAAGCAATGTGAACAATATACGTCTTTTGATTTCTAATATTTTTTTAACTTCTTAAAAGGAAATCAGGAATCTTTCATATTCAGCAGGAAATGTCTTTTAGAAGTGTCGAGAATTAATGTGTGGAATATAAATTTCATCTAGCCTTCTAAACTGTATTTCAACATTAGTTTCTTAAGTTGTGGATGAAAGTAGGGTTGGGCGATATGACGGTAGAAATGTGTCCATCGGTAGAGATTTGGCAATTTCCACCGCGGCAGCAATTCTTGCGTGATCTTGTGATTCGCGTGTGATCTCGCAAATCCAGCTGCCTCGCAAGGTGACGTGATTTGGGCAAACATGGAGGAGGAGAGTGAAGTTGTACATGCAGAGCAGGAGGAGGAGGAGGCATCCCAACCAACCCAAGATGAGGAAGAACTCTGGTGACATGATTACCAGAGACTTGCACACTGTAGTTTATTTTGTTTTGTCAGTTTTTTTAAATGAAAGGTGAGGGAATAATCTCAGAAAGATCGAATTTTTGACTTTTTTATTTACTTATAGCCTAATAACTATATATTTATAGTTATATTTTGCATATACGAAAAAATAACAACTAGTCAATATGATTAAGATAAATATGTAATAAATTTTTTAAGATATATTAAGTTATTAATTGGTATTCTTGATCGATAATGAATTTATATTTTGATAAGGATAATTATATAATTAATTTATATTTTTATATGACAGAGATAAAAGGTAATAATTATTATATTTGGACAAGTTTAGGAAAATTAATTACTGTATATACTGTACTGTAAATGTTTAGCTCAATAAGGAAGCTGGTTAATTATCAATGAATGATTTATGGAGAAGAGGTGGGATTAAATATGTTTGTACTTCTTCTCACTCCTTTTGGAATATGTAAACCATGGCATCAAGTGTTGACAATTTCTTTTGCTTATGCTTTTCATTGTATGTAAATAATTACTATTTTCTGGCTGTCCACTTGTTTGTATGATTATTCTTTGTTTTTTTTTATTATTTATTATTTATTTACATGTTTGAGGAGGCATAGTAACGATAACTCCTCATTTAAACTTCCTCGTCCGAGGCGGTGCTCTCAAAGTGAGCGACAGAAATAAATATACCCCCAACCTTAAAGTTCAAACTGTGCCTATGAGGACGACTACAATAGTTTTGGTACTCTTAAAACACACCCACACTCAGTATTTACCAGTGTTTGAGTGGTTGCTAGTGATGATTTTTTCCTCTCTGGTTGAATAAACAGTGTCTCTGTGAGAAGAATAAAGGCATAATTTGATCCGGTTATAGGAGGAAACTAGGAAAACATAAGTTCCTGGTTAAATCTTATTTGTTACTGTACTGGAAGACACGCTCGTCCCTCTCCAGCCAGTTTCCCATAGAGTGTACAGAGGCTAGAATCAGAGGCCATTAAAAACACAGACTCAACAAGCAATTACTTCCTGTAAATAAAGAACAGTATGAGTCACACTGCTGCTGACGTCGGCCTCCATCACTTGTTGAGTCTCTGAATTTAAGGAACATGAAATCCTTGAGATACTGGAGGGAGATAAACAGCTACCGAGACTGTAGCCAAGGTAATAGAACAGTAAATGTGCTTACTGATCCTGCTCTTGGAAAGCAGCTGAAATGGACAGCTCAGGTTTTATAGAAAAGCGTTAAATCTAGATGTACAAAAGGCAGAGAGGCAGCCTTTATCACACAATATTATCACACCTGTTATTTTAGAAATGTAGTCCAAGTTCTGTCCTTTGACTTCATGTGATTTTTATTTCCCAATCCATGCCTGCACAATAAGATTCATTTAGCAAAGAGAAAGTTAATTTATTTTATTGTAGCCGGTGTGTAATAACCTCTGCATCCCCGGGGGAGCTGCCTTCAATAGGCAGGTTTGAATTAGTTCCATCTGTTAGTGTGGTGGAAATTACTTTGAAGGTTTTGCAGATTATCAAACAGAAAAAAAGAGAAAGCAGATTAATGTGACGTGATAGAAATAGTTGAATATTTGCTGCTGCTTCGAAAGCAATGCAATATTCGATGTGGACGACTGCTTCATCTGCCCATCCCAAGAAGTCCACAACCTGGGTGCCCAGCCAGCAAAGACCTGGACAGGCTCCAGTATGTGCAGAACTCAGCTGCCAGCGTTCTCACCCGCATCAGGCCCAGAGGCAGCACATCACCCCCACCCTCATCAACCTTCACTGGCTCCCGGTCAAGATCCTGCATCTCAAACAAAATCCTCCTCATCTCCTACAAATCCCTCCACGCCTTCGCCCCCTCTAGTACTGATCCTTAATGCATCATCTATGGATATCTTCAAAGAACTCCTGAAAACCAACCTGTTCACCACAGCCTACAGTATGGACTGTAAGTAGCTAGCAACACTCCCCCAAAATTAGCATTATGAACTTCATTCCCGTTTACATGCAGCCGTGCATGCTCTGATTAATGTAAAACGCCCCCATGACATACGTCCTTGATAACTTTATTTTCCCTCCTTTTCCATCTGCAGTCATGTCGCTCCTGCGGTGTATCCTCGTCGTCACCGTTTTGCAAAAACTCTTCTTCAAGTTATTCTTTTTACGGCTCTGCATGAGAAGAGACGCCGTAAACAGGCAACAGGTAGTATACATTTCACTCAACGCTGCAACTGTCAACCTGGTGGTGGCGCTAGAGTAAAAGTCAGAGGATCACCAAAGTTGTTAGGATTCATCCTCTGGGAGCCATGAATGTCTGCACCAAATGTAATGCCAATCCATCCAATAGTTGTTGAGATATTTCAGCCTCAACCAAAGTGGTGACAGACCAACATTTCCATTCATAAACCCATATTTTAGTTACTACTATAAGCTACTACAAAGCACTGAGAACAGAACTGAGATGAGCTGTGATAAGCTCAGATTTCCAGCACAGAGACACACTGACCCGTTGATCATGCTGAGCAGGCCCTCCACCAGGTGGGCCAGGTAGGACACCTGGGCGCTCTCATCGGGGAAGATGGGCCCGTGCATGGAGGCCAGCTGGGCCAGGCACTGCAGGGAGTCCTGGGCCATGTCCGAGTCCTCCCGGATCTTCCTGTGCACCTGCAAGATGAGAGAAGAACATGTGCATGCCTTAGTCTCTGTTTTTGAGGTATAAAAGAGGAATTGTATCAATGAACCTGCAGGTACTTTTGGATGTGTAAACACAGCTGGAAAAAGACAGACAGAGTTAATGTGTGGAAAATCTTCTGCACACTTGATTTACTGAAAAAGCACAGATCACTTCAGTCTTTTCTTCTTGTAATGTGAGAAGAGAGAGTTCCCATTTTCCCTTTCTTGATTAATAATCACCTGCATAGGTGAGGTCAGAGGTCAGGATCACCTACAGAGCAGCGACAGCAGCCTGTTTGTAATGTAAATATATATTAAACTGTGCTACTTGTACCATTTTCAAAAGTCTTTGTTGAACTAGTTGTGGTATTTTATGGAGTCTCAGGTCCAATCCCAGTGTCCCCCCTAAGGCCTTAAGCCCTGAACTGACGTCACCTGGTAAATGGTTGAGTGTGAGAGGCTGCGAGGGCTTAAAATGGTATGAATATGAACGGGACGGCACTTTGCGGCGACATATCACGTTACCTTGACGATGACAATTGTGGATTTTTATTTATTTATTACAGATCACTCTGTAAAATACAGACGAGAGGTAACTATCAAAACAATCCATTTACTTGTTTATGTCAAACTTCATGAAGCAACATTAAAAGAACTGGTTGATGAATAAACCAGGTGAGTAATATAGTCTAATGCTTGCATTCCTCTGATTTCATGTGTTTATTACGTACCATCTTAAATCCTTAATGTTTCTGTGTAAATTTAAATATGCCAGGTTGAACACCCATGTGCCGTCCGAAAAGATTAAAAAAAGTGTGATTAATTTGTAATTAATTTTGGACAATCATGCAATTAAAACTAATGTCACCGTCTACAGCAGGTAGGGAAAATATTCAAGACCTTTGTGCATGAAATTCAAGACTTTTTAAAACCTTCTAAAGGTCTTTATTAGCTCGGCCGAGGAGGTCATGTTTTTGGTTAAGTTTGTTTGTCAGCAGGATTACAGAAAAACTACTGGCCTGATTTTTATGAAACTTGGTGGAAGGGTGTAGCACGGGCCAAGGAAGAACCCAATAAATGTTGGAGCCGGTCCGAATCACAAGGCGGATACACACATTATTTTTATAACGGCCTTGGCGGAGGGCTGCACTCTCCGAGTGAACTGAGCTCAATGCCTCTAAAGACGTTTCAATCCCTGCAGATGCCTGTTGATATTAAGTCTCTGAAAAGAGAAACAGGTCACATCCAAGTGTTGATTTTGCTCCGGTGATACTTTGATGCGTTTTGTAAATTAAACTTAATCAACTGCAAAGAACATGCAGAGAAGTCGTCGACCAAGAACGAAAAGGTGAACCTACCTTATAAGGCTTTTATTAGCTCGGCCGAGGAGGTCATGTTTTTAGTTAAGTTTGTTTGTTTGCAGGATTACGGAAAAACTACAGCCCTGATTTTCATGAAACTTGGTGGAAGGGTGTAGCACGGGCCAAGGAAGAACCCATTAAATGTTGGAGCCGGTCCGAATCACAAGACGGATACACACATTATTTTTATAACGGCCTTGCTCTCCGAGTGAACTGAATTCAACACTTTTAAAGACTTTTCAATCCATGCAGATGAATGTTCTTATTTAGTCTCTGAAAGGAGAAACAGGTCACATCCCCTGAATAAAGTAGAAGGAAATTTAATATACAAGTGCTGATTTCACTCTGGCGATACTAAATTAAACCAAATCAACCGCAAACGACACCACTTTGAAATAGAAAAGTCGCCGACCAAGAACGAAGAGGTGAACCTGCCTCATCCTCCTGTCACCGCTTTTCAAAGACAGATCAGCTGATACCCGTCAGGATTAATACTCACTGGCGTCTCCCACCGCTCAGCAAGCTGAGCCGAAGCGAAAAGGCGAATTGATTTTTGAGACGTCTGTCTCTTCAGACACTGAGACCCCCTCGGTCTCAAACAAACAATCACTGAGCTGGTCTGAGCCCACAGACAGCCTCAATCAAACCCAGAGTGGAAAGTATCCGGCTCCTGATGGAAAAAGATCTGCTCGATTCAGTCTCGTGAGCTTCTGTTGAGGTTGTGGGGTTTTGGGGGTTTGTCCGTGCTGAGCTGTCACACTCCGACAAGAGAGGAGGCATTGTTGGGTTCAACAGACAGACATCACAGTAAGGTAGCAGCACTAAGAGTCATCACAGCAACATGGGTTTCCACTGACGTCTGGAGCTCAGCTGCCTTCCTCCTGTGGCTCTCCTCTCAGCCAGTCCGAGCTTCTTCTCTTGAACCGTCATCCTCTTAAATCCAGAGCGAGCGCCTCTTCACCGGCTCCACACTATGCCAGCGCATGGCTCCATCGCAGAAGCAATCAAACTTTCAACCTCCCTCTCCTTGTTGCTTCTTCCTCCTCCTCCTCCTCCTCCTCTCCCCTTCTTACTCCCTCCCCTCAAATTCTTCCTTGCTGCTTTTCCCTTACTACTCCTCCTCCTTCTCCTCCCCTCTCTTCTCTCTCCAGCTGAGGTGCCTTGTTGGTCGTAAGCCACGCTGCTGGGAAGAGATCTTAGATGCTAACATAGCGTAGCCACCAGTCTTTGCTGCTGCTGCTGCCCTCTTCCAGAGCGTGAAGTCATCCTCTGGAAGAGCTCAGCGAGAGGAGGAGGAGGAGGAGGAGGAGGAGGAGGAGGAGGAGGAGGAGGAGGAGGAGGAGGAGGAGGCGGGAGACGGGTGAGTGAGCAAGAGAGAGAGAGAGAGAGAGAGAGAGAGAGAGAGAGAGAGAGAGAGAGAGAGAGAGAGAGAGAGAGGAGGGGTGGGAGAGGTAGTGCAAGGCCAAAGGATTGAACAGCGCGAGCTCTGAAAAAGCAGCTGCACCAGCGAATGATCCATGCGATGCCAGTAATGTCAGTCGCCTTGAGTCTGACTATAGTTAGAGATACACAACGTGTGTGTGTGTGTGTGTGTGAGATCAGTATGCGGGGAGTGGGATGGATGAACGGAGAGAGAACAGGATATAACAATATGGAACATTTAGGGCATGCAGACTGGTTAATCAATGGGTTTGGTATAGGAAAAGCGTTGGCGTAGACATAACTGCTAATTCAGTTTGCTATAACAGCAGACTGGACTTAGCATTCTCAAGCGTTAAATGTTGTCCAAACAAAAGTAGCCACACAAGATTGAGCCTTAAAAAAAGTAGTCTAAAACTGTCAAAATGAACTAGGGCTGTCAAAGTTAACGCGATAGTAACGTCGATTTGTTTAGGGCCACTAATTTCTTTAATGCATTAACGTAATTGATCTTTCAAAGCTTGTAGAGTCCGCTAGAGTGAAGATACTGGTATCATATAAAACTAGAAAACTTAAGGAATCCATCGGTACCAACCATGTCATACCAGCTCGTTGGAAGGAGGTTAAATAATGCTCCAAACTTGCGCAAGAAAAAACCATGGATGTATTAAAAGAACTGGATACAGCATCGGAGGCGGGGCCCCGTTCATTCCTATGAGAGTTGCTCAGTGGTGCATGGAGCCTAAATGGCTCGACTTCCGTCTGGAAAAGTACCCGGTTCTTGGCGGAGTAGCCAATGTAGGTCTATGGGGAAAAGTCTTTTTGGGCCCAATGGCATCGTGTGACGGACACGGAAGTTGCAGTACCGCCGTTTGGCCACTACGAAAGTTGGGATCAACGACTGGCGCTCTTCCTGGGGGCTTGAGAAAAACTGTCATGTCCATTTTCAAAGGGTTCCCTTGACCTCTGACCTCCAGATGTGTGAATGTAAATGGGTTCTATGGGTACCCATGAGTCTCCCCTTTACAGACATGCCCACTTTATGATAATCACATGCAGTTTGGGGCAAGTCATAGTCAAGTCAGCACACTGACACACTGACAGCAGTTGTTGCCTGTTGGGCTGCAGTTTGCCATGTTATGATTGGAGCATATTGTTTTATGCTAAATGCAGTACCTGTGAGGGTTTCTGGACAATATCTGTCATTGTTTTGTGTTGTTAATTGAGTTCCAATAATAAATATATACATATATTTGCATAAAGCAGCATATTTGTCCACTCCCATGTTGATAAGAGTATTAAATACTTGACAAATCTCCCTTTAAGGTACATTTTGAACAGATAATGTGTGATTAATCATGGACAATCATGTG
The DNA here is from genome assembly GCF_043250625.1 of Sebastes fasciatus. Lineage (NCBI taxonomy): Eukaryota > Metazoa > Chordata > Actinopteri > Perciformes > Sebastidae > Sebastes > Sebastes fasciatus. The sequence goes on along the minus strand of NC_133808.1, from coordinate 30,616,557 downwards.
ATTAAATATTTTAACAGTAAAGCGTTACCCCTTTAATATTATAGTAGCTCATGAAAGATTACGCTGTGTTCACCTGTTATTTCAATCATCCTGCTCCACTCTCATTTTCATAAAGGTTGTGAACATTAATTAAACTGCTACTCAAAGCTTCAGTGTCTCTGCTGCCTGAGCCAAATAAAAGCTGATATCAGATCAACGGATTCTATGACTATCATCTATAACGTACTTAGAAATGTTGAAACCTAGATACATTTGATAAGGGATATGACAGGATAAGGATTTGAAAAGCAGATCTGATACTTGATTCATTAAAATTCTGTTGAATCTCACTGCAGAAACATTTTAGTCCGTACCAAAGAAGTATTGGGGTTCAATAGCGAGCCCTATTAAAGCAGAATGAATATAATTGGGGAGAAAAGAAAAGAGCAATAAAGTAATGAGGAAGCGAAGAGGAAAGAAAGCTATAATGAGAGCAAACTGAGGGAGGGAGAAAAGCAGGTAGACAATGAGGTGAGGGAGAGGAGGATGAAGAGAGAGAGCTGGACGATAGAGAGGGAAAGAGAGAGAATGAGGGATGATATTTATAGAGACAAAGCCTGGTGTCTGTTACCTCGGGGGGCTCAGAGGCTCATCTTTCTGTTTTTTTCAAATCAACACTGTGCTTCCAACTTATTGTCTTTCTCTCTCTCTCAGATTGGGTTACTGTCTGCCTGCAGGCCACGTCTCTAGAGGAGAATCAGCCTCTGCTGCAGCCTCATCAGTCGCTGCTCTCCACACTGATTGTGTTTACTGGCTAAACACAAAATGCTTTACTCTGTGTGCTCTCCTACTCCTGTCTCTGTGAGGACTACAAGGGGGTAGGCTTCTATCACACTGACTATGTTGTGAATTTGATACGGGTCATGTAAACAGCATATTCCTTTTGGATATTCTGAATTAGACCTTATTCCAAATGGAGCATTTTCAGATTAAGACGTGTGGGATATGTTGATATTATTCAGGTTTTAGGAGCATTCGTTGGACAGATATACAGCACATTCACAATATGAGTCTCAATTGGGGTTTTTACCGCAGTTTGAATTACCTGTTGCCTGTTTACGGCGTCTCTTCTCGTGCATAGCCATAAAAAGAATAGCTTGATTTGCAAAACTTGCAGAACGGTGACACCGTTGGTACTCCATGGGAGCATTCATGACTGCAGTTGGAAAAGGAGTTAAATCGGACGTACGTCATGGGGGGGGGCGTTTTACGTTAGTCACTGTAAACGAAATGTATAGCCAGCGCTACAGTAACGTTACCGATCTCCATTTCAGCGTCAGTTTATAAAATGTTGTCCTTGGTTTTAACATTGTAAAACTCATCTTTACATCTTTTGTTTTCTGTACTGTAAGTACTTGTAACAGGGCGGCGCTCTTGTCACAAAAAGATGAAACAAAATCTTCTTTTTTCTTTTAAATGCTGACATTTGTCATGTTTGTTATATAATAATTCATTAGAGTGGAAATCCATTTAGTAAACCAGCTTAACTTGGTTGAACGTTTCATTTCCTCTTTAAGCTACAGTGAAGATACTGGCATCACATGACACTAGAAAACCTAAGGAATCCATTGGTACCAACAATTCTTTCTTAAAAAAATTATCGATAATCAATATAGTTGGCAATTTATTTAATAGTTGACAACTAATCGATTAATCATTGCAGCTCTAAATGAATTCAATGTCATTTAAGACTTTTTAATAGGGCTGTCAAAGTTAACGCAATAATAAGGCGTTAACGCAAAATCGTTGTAACGCCACTAATTTCTTTAACGCATTAGCAAAATCCATCTTTTGCAGCTAGAGAGAAGATACTGGCATTATATGAAATGCGAAGGAAGCTACGAGGCTTTTACTGAATAGAGCCTGAACGCATAGACCCTGAATGTAAATGGCACCTCCCGTGTTGAACTCGGCAGGACGTGAGCTAATTAACGTTAACCAGCTCTTGTCCTGCCGATTTCAACACGGATTTGTTGTTCACAATGTAAAATGATCAGGGAATAATAGGGTGTGCCCCCTGCACGTGTCGATAGGGAGTTTACTGCGTCCCAAACATATTTTCTATCGTCCGTTTTCAGAATTTTGGCATCGACTTGGTATCGAAGTATCGGTTCTTGTGCCATCCCTCGTCTAGAGATGTGTATCTGCAGGAATAACGTGGGTTTGTGTGTGTGTTTAAAGACGTTTATACTTATGGGTGGATGTGTTACTGTTATGTACAAAAGTACTGTGGTGTGTGTGTGTGTGTGTGTGTGTTTTCATGTGGGTACACACTCAATCACAACGTGATGCCGCTCTCTAATCACTCCGAGCCAAACAGAAACTAAAAACTCTGAGAAACACAAACAGACAAAAACACTCTGCTGAGGCCAAAAATGACAGACGCCTCGGTTTGTGTACTCTCCGTTTCTTCTTTTTGTTGGAGTCGGGGGGGTGTTCGTGGTTACCAGGTGCTAGATCGACAAAAGTGGAGTGTGTTTATTTTGAAGGAGGCCAACAAGCACCGGGGTCTTCTTCCTTTTCAATCTACCGTCGCCAAATTATCCCCAAACCTCTCACTCCTGCAAATTACATCCAGGTTTCTCTCTCTCTCTAAATTGTATTTCTCTGTTCCACCTTTTTTCTTTGTCTCCCTCGTAAAATTATACACCTCCCTTTTTCTATTCCTGCACCTCTTCTTTCATTTTCTCCTCATTACCCTCGCTCTTTTCTTCTTTCTTTCAATCACTCCATCCCTGAATCCCTGAGAAGAGATGCTTTTCCACAAAAACCTTGAGAGACACTTAAAGCACCAGATTAAACATCTCTTCAGCAGCAAAGATGGCGGCTACAGCGCTGCATAATTATTGAGCCGTTTTCCAAAATATGTGCGTCAGTCAGAAGAGAGCTCCCAAAGCCAAAGCATCTCCATCGTGACGTCATATCTATTCCGTATCCGTCAACCAAAACTAACCGCAGCCAACCGCAGCGAGCCAAAACGACAAAGCAGAAAACGTCGGAGGGTCGGCGTGGATACGACCTGCACCCTCACATGTTAAATCCAGCGTGGTAAACACTACACATCCAGGAAAGGATGGAAACACTTTGGGTTTCACACATTGAACAGGAAAAGCAGAGCTAGACATCACGGCTAAAGCTGCATACTGACTCTGTCACGGACAGGAAACGTTATCGTATCGCGGTAACGTGGCGGTCGAGCCGGCCGTCACTCTCATCTCTGTGGTCAAATGGGCCGACGCTACAACTGTAGAGCACCCATATACTGACATTTATGTTAAATGCATTGAAACGGCCCGATGGAGCTGACCATGGATGGATAAAGAGAACGGAGCTGACGGGAGAGCTAGAGACCACCTTGGAGAAGTTAGAGGAAGTACACACGTGGGACTACGTCTGCTTTTCAAAATAAGGTGTTAACAAAGGGAACTGTATATACTAAATACATCTATGGAAATAATATTGATTGGATTATATTCACTAGAAGTATAAAACATTACATGTCTCTTGTAAATTAAAAAGAAAATACCACTAATTTGTGAGGGAAATGTCTTTATTCTTTGATTTTTGGGTTGCTGGAATTTTTTTATAAACATAATTCCTGCCAATAACTGATATATTTGACTTCAGGACATCTCTGACTACATACATGCTGAAAATCAATAATTTTTACTGTATTAATTTAGATATTTTTCAAAGTAAAAGTCCCTAGAAGTGCATGATTAAACTTTTTCCCATGGTCTAGTGTTAAAAACGTTAACACAATAAATTGTAATATCAAATCGCAATGCATATCGAATCGGCAACCAAGTACCGTGATGGTATCGAATCGGGAGATAAGTGTATTGTCCCAGCCCCAGTGAGCGCAACTGAAATGACACTAATAATCCCTCATTGCACAGGAACACTGTGTTCACACACGACTACAGTCAAAGTTTAACCAGCAAGTCGGTCTGTTAAGTCTGATGGATTTTTTATTAAACAGAACATTTCACAGTGTGCCTTCTTTTGTTTTCTTTGTAGTGATGTGTGTTTCCATATCCTTTGCGTTTAACTTATCAATAACATTGATGGTCAAAACTATGGAAATAATCCCAGTTGTAATAAACCAGAATTATCCTTTACTAGGAGCAAAAAAGAAAAAGAGCATGACTCTGCATGATGAGCCTCTTGTTAGCTCACAGCAGTGATTAGTGAGGAGCCTTGGAGACAGATAAATGGAAGACTGACAGACACCCACCCACAGAGGGACGGAGACGGAGAATGATCCCCCCGTCCCCTTCAGAGCCCCTCAACAGGGTGACGAGTGTGTGTGTGATGGGTGGGTTACTGTGGTTGTTAACAGGGGCCCCTAATCCTGGGGCCGGGCTCTAATCCTGCCACCGGTCTGTTGTGGACTGTGACCCTGATGGCGCGTGTCTCTGAGTACCCCTCCCACACACACACTTACCTACCCTGTTACCCCTCACAGCTGAGGAGACGCAGCAGCTGAAGACCCCATTAAACTGACTAAACACACACATACATACACAACATACACTACACAATCTGACACAATCCCACAGAGACAGATATGCGCCAACACACATACACACAAAAATGCACACAACACCACCAGGAGGATGCTTTAACACACACACACACACACACACACACACATACATACACACACACACACACACACAGACAGCTGACCACAGCGGCGTTACAATAACAAACAGTTGAGCTACTAGAAATACCAGAGCGGGAGATGAGACCGAAGGCCTGAAAACTGAAACCAACACAAAACACATCCTGCAGATTCCAGCAGCAAAGAGAACCGACGGAAAAATTACAAACATTTTTATTTGTGCCAAACTGCTGCGACCGACCGACCGGCCGGCCAATCAGATCCTTGATTAGGCCCAAATAAACCTCTGATTACAGCCGCTGCAATCTGTGATTGCTCTGTGAATTCAGAGTCATGCACAAGAGATGGAAAGGAACTACAAATAAGCATCTGCAGATTGTACAACAAAACACAACTACTATTTCAAAAGATTTTTTTTACAATATCATTAAAATACAAACTCATTCAGATTTGGCACCGAATACATATTTATCTTCCCTTTAAACCAGCTGCACGGAGATAATAACTGCAACCACAGTGATCAACCATACAGTAACAGACAGATTAAGAAGATATTTTGGTCTCCCTGACGCTGAACAAAAGATGCAAACAAATTTTGAATACTAAATAGAGTTGCTTTTCCACATAGAAACACCAGCAGTCGTGATCTCTTAGACAAATCACAACACACAACTCGTGACGACATGAAAATCACGTTAAATAAAATCACGTTGTTCATCTCATTCAACTGCAACATAAAGTGCAAAACGTTAAATACTATTTTCAGATAGAATTTGTTCCATAACTTAATTTGCAGGAGATTTTAATAAACATCTATTAATAACTTAATATCCTCCAGTCCTGCTTTTAAAACCACTTAGGTTTCCATACTCGAAAGAAAGGCTCTCACCAAAGTGGCCTCTTTTGTCTCTGTATGATCCAAACAGAAACAATACAATGAGGTTAAAAATACTTCAAGATGACTGAAACTGGATTTCCAAAGTCCTTTTTCAAAAGAAACGACAACCAGAGCTTCTCCTTGAGCTTCTGTTAAAAACTAAAAGCACTAAATAAACTCATTACAAAAGCTAGAACCCCATTATTAACCACAACTTCCTGATAAAATGATCCATTAGCGGATAACAAACACAAAAAGTTTCTGGTTCTGTAACTGAACAAAAACTAGATTTACCGCCTCATAGATGTATGCCTCCGCCAACCTGTGAAGTTACAGTTTACATCCATGTCTGTCCAAACTATCATCACTTCATCACACATTTATGTAAAATTGCCATAATTAGCATATTAATTATTGTGTTACAGTAGGCCCCAATCACCGAGACGCGTCACTACAGGCGTGGCTGCTTCAAAAGCACCTCGGCAAAGCGCGTTGGGACAAACAGCGATGGGCCAAACAGCGGTGGGACAAACAGCGATGGGACAAACAGCGATGGGACAAACAGCGATGGGACAAACAGCGATGGGACAAACAGCGATGGGACAAACAGCGATGGGACAAACAGCGGTGGGCCTGTTGAGCCGCTGAAAAAGCTGAGAATATGGGGCTGATCACACTGAGATGCGTCACCAGCAATACCACTATTTTCCTATGGTACGACTAGGGATGTCACGAGAACCGATACTTCGGTACCAAGTCGATGCCAAAATTCTTAAAACGTGACGGTACTCTTTTTCTACAGTACTGAAGGTACCGTACGATGCCTGTAATCAGGGTCCGAAATTAACAAGCGCCAAAATGCGGGTAGATTTTCCGTTTGGCGAGTGACTAACTCTCTGAAGGCTTCTGTCCTCTGCTCTCTCTCTGTCGGAGTTTGACACAAACAACAGCACCGTGCAACAGCGTCGAGATGTTGGGTTTGTTTACTTTTTCAGAGATCCTTTATTAATTTGATCGAGAAGAGGATTCACTCGTGGCGGAAAAAACTGAACTGAATTTCTATCTTTTGTTGTTTATTGCTAAATCTCTGAAAGGTGGTGTTTTTTTTTTAATGTCATCAAAATATAACATTAGCATTTTAAATAAATATTTAATGGTCTAATGGTCTGTCACCATGTCAGTGAATTTAAACTACTGCTTACAATCTGAGGATATATCTATAGAGAGAGTGTGTGTGTCATTGACATTACAGTCATTGAGTTATACCTGAGGAATAAAGTCTCATCATTTTCCTTTTTTTTTTTTTACCATGGTATCAAATTGGGTATCGAGGACCGTGGAAATTCACTGGTATTTGTATCAACTACTAGATTTCTGGTATCGTGACATCCCTAGGTACGACACGTGTCACATTTTTCTAGCGTGGAAAAGGTTAAGTGAGTGGACCAGTATCAGTTTAGTAATTCACGGTTGACAGATTGGGTTAGTGTAGCAGTAACAGGGTGTAGCTGCAGAGAAGACAGAGGTCATGTAGGTGGAGGTGAAACAGGTGGTGGCAGGTAAAGGCTAAAGGAGCAGTATCTAGCAGCAGAGCAGCTAAAAGGCAGAGTAGTGGAGCAGTATCTGGCGATGAGCAGCCAGAAGCTGTTGAATGGATGCTGAATGAAAGAGGAGCTGACTGGTTTGTTCCACGCCGTTTGTTTAAGCCAGCGTGGGCCGCCTCTTAAAACACACAAGTCACTGCACAAAAATACACATTTGACTTCACCGGGCGGTCCTCTGGACAGTAATACAATAACACGACCCCACTGCAAAGCACCCATAAATCTGCTTAATGGTGCGTCCGAAGAAACCCACGGAAACTAGTGAAAACTTCACAGGCGCCAACAAAGACGAGTGAGATTTCTTTGCCCGACATGAAAAGGCAAACGGTCTCTCTTTGTTTATCATAAATAAACCACCGTGTAGAGGTCAGGATGAAAATGATGGAGGAGAAAGGGTAAAGCAGGACACAAGAAAACTGAGCGGAGACCTCCCTGACAGAAAGATATGGATGGATGGAAAACAGAGGGACATACAGGACAGACAGACGCATCACACATCTGCAGGTTTTGTCAGGTTCATTTAAAGTGTTTTCCTATTTCATAACGCCGTTAAACCCGAAACAATAAACTTTAAACCGTTGTTTGCATGATCCTGTTTAAATTGATCTAAAATAAAAACCATAATACTTGGAGCATTCAGTCTTTCTGGTCATCACATTGTACGCTCGTGATGAGGTCATCATTTTACGTTAAGTGCAAAACAATACATGATGGCCGCAGGAGATCACTGAATACTAAAAAATTTGCATAGTTTAACTTTTGGAGTGTTAAAGGGCGAGTCTATTATTAATTATTATAGTTCATTGACTGATATATCCTTGTAGTTCAAAAGGTTAAAATGAAATGGAAGACAGATTTTGTCAGTGAAACAAAGATAAAAATGTAAAACTGCTTTAACAGGTTTTAAGAAGTTTAAGGTGCAAATGAAGTCATTTCAACTTGAGTGATGGACAAGGTACTCACGGTGAAGAAGAGGTCCATGACGCGGGTGTCCATCAGCGCTTCCCTCCAGGTCTCCGTAGGCTTCAGCATGACGTTCTGCGTGGCCTCGAACATGGCGATGTAGTGGCGCCCCAGTGACCCGCCGTCAGTTAAGGCCAACAACAGCATGAAGAAGAGGAGGAGGAGGAAGAAGGAGGAGGAACGGCACACACAAAAAACACCAGCTCCTGTCACTAAGCTGCCTCTCAATGGTGTATTTTTGGTCTCTGTGTGTGTGAGTCTTTGGTTTGTCTGGCAGCAGTTAAGTAACTCTCCCTCTCATTAATCCTGTCAATCTTTACTCCACAAGTTTTTAATTTCTCACCCTCCCCTCTTTGTTTTCCTCTTTCTCCCTCGTCAGCTCTTCATCTGCCACAAAGAAACGTCCGCTCTTTACCCTCTGACTCGCCCTCTTCCCTTCTTGTCCTCCTCTTCACCTCTCCTTCCTAACAGCACTCCCCTTTCCTTGTGCACACTCAGATTTCTCTCCTCTGCTTCCTCACAAGATCTCAGACACACTCCGGCTGCAGCCAATCGAGACCTGGCGTTGCTCTGCCTCTTTGTCCACTCCTCTGCAAGACGTCCTCGAGGCTCCTTACTGCCCCCGAGACACTCCCTCTCCCTCCTCAGCCAATCACTTCGTCTCTCTTCCCGACTGCTTTCCAAGACTCTCTCTTTGCCTCCATAACACTTCAAGAGCCTCTATCACAAGATTTAAAACTAAACCCATAAACTATAAAACCTTTTTCATCTTGACGTCCCTTTCTCCTCAACAAGTCTTTCTTTCTCCACAGCCCCCACAACTCACACCCTGTCTCTACTTATTTTAAACTTTCTCTACACCCACAACAAGCTGCTTCTCAAACCCACAACATACACTTTCTCCCCACGCAGCCACAACACTTCCTGTCCTTATTCAAGTCTCCTATAACACACCCACAACATGCTTTTCCCTTAGCTCAACAAGAACAACCCTCCTTTACTACTTCTTCAAGTCCCAAACAAAGCTTTTCTCACACTTTCCTCAAGCAAAGCATCTTACAAACCCACTCTCTCTCTTCACACACCAATCATTCTTTCCTTCTTCCTGACAGAGGCTTCTTGCCAAAACAAGTCAGCAGATTTGTCTGCCTGTTGATCGCACAATAAATTTACCCAAAAGGTTTGACACATGAGGGGATTCTTTTGCTGGTTTTTGTCACCTTTTTCCTGACTGTGTTTTTGGGAAATACAAACCTTAACTCTTAGCTCACTCTGACTAAAGAGCAACCAATCAAACCCAGTTTTCTGTCCAATACTCTCTCCATCACAAGCACCTACAAAACACACTCTTCCCTTTAGTGGACTCATTTTATTCCCCCTTAAGTAGCTTTTAAGGTTGGAAAAATCATCTTATTCCACTGATATGATATATTCTGTATCAGCTTGTTAAAGGCACAATGAGGAGGATTTGTGGGTTTGTAAATACAACCTTCAAAGACGACCCCTCCTCCGCGGCTCAACGAGGGTTAGGGGTGCTCGCCAGCGCATGAAAGCCGAACCTCGGATTTACTCTCGTTATGGAACAAGGCCAGGCCTCTATGAGTTGTTCAGGTCCGATGCCCTGATCAGCGGGGCTATCCTGACCCTAACCAATCGAGGTCAATGCCAAACAAACCTCAAGCAGCTAAGCAATGGGACTACGATTGGGCAGAAAAAAAATGACTTGAATTACTAATCACTTATCAGAATTACTTATCGTTTCCTCTTTATCAAATAATTGATTCATTGTTGCGGCTCTAATTCAAACCCAAAGTGTTTTTTATGGCTTAGATATTATGTATTATTTTGCCACCAGATTACATTTGAAGTTTTACTATTATTCACCAGGCTACCACAGTATTATATTTGATTTCATATTTTATTCCAATATTTTATTGTTTATTTATTTGTCTTAGATTCTAATTAGATTTTGTTCTACGTTGTTTCTTTATACATACATATACATATCTGTAAGGACACAGTTGGAGGGAGCCTGAGATCAATAAACAATAAAAGAACTTGAACACGATAAATAAAGTATGTTTCTCTAAATTTCTACCTGATTTATTTGGTATATTTGGAAACTTTGGAATCTCCAATAAAAATAACTGAACAGTGGTAGATCAGTTATTTTTTTTCAACAGTTTTTATTTCAGTTTCAGTAACTTATACAATATATTCACAATTTTGCCTACGTTTTTTTTTTTTTTTCCAGCTGTATCTATCTTGTTTATAGATAATTTAACAAAATAAAATTAAAACTTCACTTCAGCTTGAAGTATTAATGTAATAGAGTAAAACAGAGGTACCGTATAAATTAGAAAAAAGGATAATAATAATACAAAAACATACTGCATGGATTATTTTATTGTCTCCTATCCAGGATATTGGATGGAGACTTTTACAACTTCTTTCTTCGTGCAGGTTTTTGTTTCAATATTTTATACTCTGCAAATGTTATCTTCTTTTACTCGCTGGTAAAAAGGGTAAAGCATAAATCAAATAATAAAAAAATGACACCCTCGTTCTCTCTCGTCTTCCATCACCGACACAAAACACATAAAAAGGCACAGAGACTCGTATCGCTGGCCGGCGGCTCGGTGACAGCAGAAAGGGGGAAACTCCCAGAGGAATGTTTGATCAAAGCCAAACAGCGGCGGAGGCCGGCGAGGTCGAGCATTCCTCCGACACCAACCCACAGTCACTCCCCATGCACACACACACACACACATACACACACATACACACACACCACAACACACCACACCACGCTTTTCGGCACAAAGTTGGCACCTGTCTAAGGGTCCGTGTGTGTGTGTGTGTGTGTGTGTGTGTGTGTGTGTGTGTGTGTGTTTCTGTCCAATGCTTGGCTTTCAGGCTCTGTTAAAAATAGTCGTGGTGAGGCAGAAGACCTCTATCTGAACCTTTGTGAAGAAGGAAGGAATGAGAAAGAAGTAAGAAGTGTGCTGCAATGTGACTAAGATCAGGTTTATTTGTTAAATGTCAGGGTTTAACTATTTATTCCTGATCAGAAAATGTGTTTATTTATGAAATGCTCCTTCTTTCACTTGCTTTTAAGTCCTCTTGGCCTGCAACTTTCATGTCCGTCTTAAACGAAATTAACCAGATTATATTAAAATTTTTAACTTGCAAATCTCTTAGATCCAAAACAGTAAAAACACATAACATGAGGACACTTTTTTTCCTGCAACAAGTGGGGCTGACCGCGTCCTGCAGCCTGCAGAGGAGGCCGTCTCCGCAGGGAGGGACCACCTCGGAGGCAGAGGTTACCATACAAACCCTCCTAAAGATCATATGACTGAGACAAAACTCACAAGAGACCTCAGGAATGAAAACTACACAGCTACTCCGACTAGTTTACACAGCCGGACAGAGACGTAAAACGGGTCTGACAGGTTGTGACACCAAAAAGACAGAAATGCTCTAAACTAGGAGGAGAGAGACACGACGCCTGAAGATTTCATTATTCAAAATATTTTAAACTTAATAATTTGGATGAAAGGTTTTATTTGTCCGGAAAAGCACCAAGAATTCATCTTTAAGACTTCCAAACTTAATTCGATAACACAAATGAAATTAGATTACATGATATAAAACATTTAAGGACTTGTAAGCAGCTTGCTGAGAAGGAACAAACATTCTATTCTTATTTTATTTTTATATATCTCTTATTATTAATCCCTATTCCTCTGTACTTATTTCTGTCCTTGTGCTGCTGCAGCAGCAGCAAGAGTTACTGGTGCTGCTGGGGATCAATAAAGGTTCATTTCATCTTTTCTTATCTTATCTTAGAAGACTAAGGCAGCATCCACACTAATGCTTTTTCATTTTAAAATAACTTAAGTTATGTTTACATCAAGCATCCACACTACTACAATGGAGACGACTAAGTCGACTAGGATTTCTTTAGTCGATTAGTCGTTTTTTATGCTTTTTTTTTCATTCTGAATGACGTATTTCTAAGAAACTTATGAGCACTGATAAACACAAGATTTAAAGTGATGCTTTTTTGTGATTCTTTGTGGAGATCTGTCGATTAAATCAACTAATCAATTAATCGTATGAGTGTTAGTCGACTAATATCTTTGGTCGAGGACAGCCCTAGATGACGCACACCCACGTTCGCTTCCTGATTGTGTCTTATCTTCACCAACATGTCCTTCCCTGATTCGTCACCCCTATCACATGACGCTTTTCCAGAAGAAAACTAATTATTAATAATTATGGAATTATTTCCAATAATAAATATATACATACATTTGCATAAAGCAGCATATTTGCCCACTCCCATGTTGATAAGAGGATTAAATACTTGACAAATCTCCCTTTAAGGTACATTCTGAACAGATACAAAATGTGCGATTAATTTGAGATTAATCGCAATTAACTCATTTAATCGACAGCCCTAACTTCATAATATGTTTAAGCAAAAAACGTCTAGTGCCACTTTTCTTTCAGTTCTCATTCATCAAACTATAATAAAACATTTATGAACTGTCCCGAAAACAACTCACGTAAACTGAAATGAAAGTTTAAACTACTTCTTCCCGGTTGTTTAAGTGTTCACTTCTGAATTCTGAGGAAAATCCAACGTGCTGAGATGACAAGTGAATTTACAACTTCAACCATGCTACCCACTGCTGCTGCTGGAAAAAAGACGGAGTGCATATGTGTGTGTGTGTATGTGTGTGTGTATGTGTGTGTGTGTGTAGTGTGCATGCCTCCAGGATGAGTAATGTGCGCGGAGTGACTAGGACATGTGGCTGTGGGTTTGGTGGGTTTTTAAAAGACATCACCTGCTACTATCTCAACCCTTCCAGCAGGCTCAAGAATAACTAATGTGACACGTCAATTTTCCACTGGAAAGATAAGACGGACTGACGGAGAAACAGACGCTCCGACACACATTCAACGGACCTAATACGCAGCCGATGTGTGCGACCACGGGAGTTTAAAGTGAAGAGATTCACACACGTTTAGTTCCCACATGCGGTTGCCAGCTTTGCAGACGCATAAAGACATATTGTAATATGTTAATTAACACCAGCCACCAGTCACATGCCAATAAGACGGCTGCTGGTAGTTACTGCCAGTTACGTTGGCAGAGAAACAACCAGCATTTCAACTTCAATTTCCTGCCCTGATTCTATTTATTCTATTGACCAAAGCAAGCAAACGTTAGTTCGGCTCCACATCTTCAGTGACAGACACTGAGACGTCCAGTATTTATGGTTCTGCATGTGAACCTTTAGCTCAGGTAGTGTGCGTCAATGAACGGCGCTCCACTTCAAAGCATTGAGGGGGAGCATAGTCGCAATAAAAAGCCTTCATTCTTTCCTTCATGGGCTGTAATTCAGCATGCGGTGCTGCCATGCAGAAACCAACCACATGACTACAAAACAGTAGATGTGGGCAGAGCCCCGTCTGAGTTCTGAGGAAACCAAACAACAAAATATGTCAACGCTAAAAATTGAATCTCGTCATCTTTGTGTGTTTATTTTGTTACCACATGCTGACAAAAGTGGAGTAGCTATAAATTAAACTCTAAAGAAAGCTTCACAGATTTGATTTGTGTTGCTTTGTCACAAACTTTATTTATATGAACAAGACTAAAGAGTCTACAGTCATGCTAGCAGCTGTACTTCAGCACAGTGGTACACTCCGTTATTACAATTTTTATACTGTTTTTTGCAAATTCATTATTAACCCCTGATGATCCGCCTCAAGTTTCTCACAAAAAACTAAATTTTACAAGATTACACTTGAACACATCATGATAACGTTATAATTTCCCTTCGCCCAATCCATTTTTACTGAATAGAGCCTGAACGCATCATAATGTTCACCATGGAACATGCCAACATAGCCAAGCAGGACTGCACTTCTACCAGCTAACGTTAACTAGCTCTCCTACTGCCGATTTCAACATGAGTTTGTTGTCCACAATGTAGTACTATCAGGGAAATTATCATCCCCAGGACGCCGGGACGCCGCTAGTCTCGAGCCCTGACGGTACCTGCAGTATACTGTAGAAAAACGAGTACCATCGTGCACAATCCTGGCATATTCCACAGTGGGAGCTGGCCCTGCTTCGGAGCCGGGGTTAGCATCGAGGTTGCGGGGTTATCCCCTGAAAATAGACTAAACATGGAGCTAAAAGTTGCCAGGGTGAAATAGCTAAAGGGTAAAAACTTCTCCGTCACGTCACCAGAATGTAGACATTAGTCACATGTTCCAACGGACATTTAACCCAGGGCTAGTAGAAGTGCAGTGTGACTCATATAGCCCTGGGCTTAGGTTAAACCTGGGTTAACAATGTGTGTGTGAAAAGGGGCTATCCCAGGGCTAAGGATACGCAGTGTGAAAAGCCCTACACATGTCTGTACCAAACTGTGTGCCAATCCATTAAGTAAATATTGAGATATTTCACTGGATAACTGAACATATTGACCAGGTGATGGGGCTAAATGAAAACTCAAGGGATCACCAAAGTAATTAGTGATTTCATGACAATTCATGAAATGCTTTCTGCAATATTTCAGCCTGGACTTGCACACTTCAATTCCTTAACTGCACCGTCTATTTTATATAATTGAAGACTATTTTCAAATGTAACACACACCTACAGTATTAAATGTATTTTCCTGTCTTTCTAGGTAGCTGTCGGTTTCCTTTCATTTCAGCATGGTGGTGGTATAATTAGCAGATCCTTGAAACTTGTAAACCATCATAGTTGGTCTTATTTTGTATGAATGTTGGTCAATGTCACCATTCAGCTCCTATTTCTATTTAATATGCAGGTGTATTTGGATCTTTTTGCTCCTTTCTGTATTCTTCCTGTACTCAGACGCATGTTTCAAAAGTCTAATACATGTTTAATTCTCCACAAAAATGAATGGAGACCAATAGATGCCTGCAACAGTGGATTGTAATAAACGGGCTAAGTTGTGCAACACGCTGCCTGGTATAGTTCATTAAGCCCCTGTACATCAAATCAAAGCCGGCTTCACATTTCACATTCCCAGCTCCTCTTTGGACCACTTAAAGTAGACAATCTCAGCGATCTGAACATCTTGCGGTCCTGAGTGACCTTCGTGGCCGCGGGTCGCGGATTAGCGAGCTTCTCCTGTATCCTCTATTCATTACGGCTGATCCTCCTGACTTGAGGATGGACCCGCGGCGACACAGGAAGAACCGGCTGAGCGTCTGCCAGCGGCCGTGCGAGGAGCGCGGCGCTATGCTAAGGCGCGTGGTGGGGTTTAAGTGATATATCCTGCTTTAAGTCTCGCCTGCAGCCTCGCCATGTGAAATAACAGTCCAGGAATACCTCCTCACTGACCCACCCCCCTCCCAATCCCTTCTACTGTTGGGCCTCCATCTGTTTAGACAGCAGTTGTCTTTAATTCTCCCACTACTGAATCAAACCAAGAATATATCAATTATGCCACTGTGCTCAACGCCAGCTGGTTTCTTTGAGACCAGAAAGTGATGACAGCCTGCCTCTTTTTACTTTAACAACAAGTGTCATGTTTATTATGAGTTGTAAGAAAAGAAATAAGCCCATCTTGTAGGAGAAATGAATACTATAATGAATCATATTAACCTCTTTTACCCGACAGACCCGGTACCGTTAACACTCCCTTTAAAGACTTCATAAAATGTTGTGGTGGTCTTTTTTCCTGAATTGTTTCTAAAAGACGAGTCCTTAACGCTACTAAAACAACACTCCAAGTGTATTTTGTCCAAACAATGTTTGTTTGGCAATGATTTCAATATTTTAGTTACAAAATCAACGCAAGAGAAATTGTATTTTTATTTATAATATTTTTGACCGTTTTTATATTGAATGTACATACTTGACTTTGGATTATTTTTTAGTCAAAATTATACAATTTAGTTGTTTTTTTTATTGATTTTTATCCTGTACACAAAGGTAGAATGTGATGATGCACATCTATGTGATGCCTGACTAAAACCTTTGTAGAATCTATGTGCTTTGTGTTATTTATATCTGCTTTGGCTCAGTTGTAGTCGAGGAGTTGCTGAATGAATTCAGTGACGTCTCTTTGCATGGCATCACTGCTATAATGGTGTTATCCACTGTCTAATCTAGAACACATTTTATGCGAGGATAAAAATGTACATTTTTCCTTTGGTTCATCACAGTTTACTCCGGCATAGTAACAGTCACAATGTTACTGAAGCTGGGGATGAATTCTCTGAGGTCTTACCTCTCCATAGAGACTAAGATCATGCATATAGACCTGCTAGTTGTTCTACAGTGTTGAGAGTCCTTGTGAAACAGAAACTATATACTTTAAATCTCACACAACTCAGATGAAACATGCTCCAACTGAATGTGCATCAGCATTCTGTGAATACCCTCCGTCTCGTGTTTAGACAGCAGTAGTTGAAGATTCTCCGTACAGGTCAGGGCCAAGGCAAACATCCAGCATCAGCTTACACACTCCAAATCCCAACCTTAACCTGAGGGCCAACCTGCCTATAAATTGACCTCCGAGCAGCTAATGAGAATACAGAGCCGGTGTTAGGCTGACAGTCGTCTGCTCAGCACAAGAATAACTCCTGATTGAAGAGGTGATTGTTGCTCGGACACGTTAATGCCGCTTATATTACGTCTCACTAAAAATAAATACTAAAAATGTCTCTCTTCTTCTCTGATGACAAAGTACTTAATAACAAGTCAAGTAATGCCGGGTACACACTACACGAGAATCAAGCTGGTTTTGGGCCCCGATTCCTCCTGGCGATCGTCACCAAAGCCCTGATTGTTTGATGGTTTTAAAGATGATCATTCTAGATGTTCCTGTGGTGTGAGAGTGTTTTTTAAGTCCATCCTGGCCGCACCGATCTCAATCGTAAATATTAAACATGTTCAATATGTACGATGGGATCTCCTGTTGTGTGTGGGGAACCCCGAGGACAGCTGATGGCGCAGTCACGTGGGAAAGAACGATAGCCAATAGAGAACCAAGCTGACTGAAGAAGGAAGGACAACCACCGCTGTAGTCACGGCGGCCGCGGCTAACGCACGAGCTAATGCTAAACGTGAAGCATAAAGTAGTAGTAAGATGGAGCTCAGAAATGGAGGACCAGTTTGTTGATTAGTGTTTATTTAACGTGTCTCCATGACTTCATCCATCCATCCTTCGTAATTTTTTAGTACAAAGTAAAAACTAACATCACTAATTCTTCCCGCCCGTCGTCCGCCATGTTTGGTTACACTGAAGTCACGTTTGATCGCGAGCTATTTTGCGAGATTTCCGGAGTTGAGACTCTTGTTGTTGATGAATATGTTAGTGTGTGGTGTTTTGTTTTGGCCAAATGGTTGCCCTCCACACACTATAGGAACAAAACCGTTGAATTTAACAGAACCTGTCGTTATGTGTGGGCTACCTCACATTTTACACATTTGTTAAGATTTGACTAAAGGCCAGCCTTTAGTCGACTAACATTACTTTTCTTTTATATTTATCAGTACATTTCTTTAGTCCATTAGTCTTTTTTTTGTATGTTTTCATGCTGAATGACTTATTTCCAAGAAACTTCAGAGCCCATCTCTGGTAAACACCAGATTTAAAGTGGTGCTTTTGTGTGATTCTTTGTGGAGAAACTCCGTTTTACAGATCTGTCGATTAAATCAACTAATTGATTAGTCAACAAAATCGTACGAGTGTTAATCGACTAATTTTTGGTTGAGGACAACTCTATTCTGGTTATATTACTGCTTTCTGGCAATCCTGGATTGTTTACATCAATGTGATAATGTGCCTTCATTTTTCAAGAATGAATTAGGAAACTAAGAGTTTAGAAAGATAACCAGGCACCAGCCTGTCCTCAAAACTCATCAGTAAAGTGTTCAGATTAATTCTGAAACGGACAACCAATCAGGAGATTCTAAAGCCTTAAGAGAAAGACAACAGTGCCTCCATGGAAGGCCATGCTTTAATCTGAAATAACTTGAGTTTAAGTGAGCTGATACACCGTGAAATCTACACATTCCTCTCTAGTGAAGGGAAGAACAGATGGAGAAAGAGAAAATGAAATGCTACCGAACAAAAGCGCCACCAAAAAATGAATTTAGAGATTCCATCAAAGACATCTAAACAACACGAAGAGGATCCAGCAGAATGGAAGGTGATCTATCTGTCAGCTCAGACAGCCATTTACAGCACCTGACTGCCGCCGCGGCCTCGAGGCCTGACCGCGACCCCGAGCAGAGCCAAGCCCGGTGTGGAGTGACACGGTGTCGCACCGACGCCCGGGGAGCGTGCCTCCACCAGATGACACCAGGGCCGAAGGGTTCAGACGGCGGCGAGGACAGATGACATGCATGCCGCTCGGTTTGTCTAAGAGAGAAACGCCTTTTAAAAAGGCTCTTTGAGGAGTGTGTGCTGTCGTGTGTGTGAAAGGCGACGGCTGTCAGCCACGCAATTAAGGAGAGGCCCCCTGATACCGGCGCTGGCGTGCGCTCGCATCACACAGGCGTGTTGTGACACTTGCAGACAGGCGGCCACACTCATTCAGGCCTCCCAGCGGTCTTCATCAATCTGTTCTCCTTTTCAACAACAGCCCAGACACTTGTAGGCTTTACATGCACTCACATGCACACTGAATTTCAAGGAGAACGCCACTTGATTTGAGAATTCATGTGTTATTTTTATGACCTGAGACAATCAACGTCAAGAAACCAGAGAACTAACAGCTGTATTTACAGGTAACCATAGTACTCTGGGGCCTCATTTTGTTTATGAATTATCCAGCTACTTAATGATTTTGTGAGGGAATATTCAGGTTGCAGGCAATGACACTTAAAAGTCTTTAATGCAACTGTGAAAATGTGACCAATTTAAGACGTTAAAAAAGGAAACTTTAACGTGTTCTGAATCATACTGATTATATTGTCTCATTGTTTTATTTTATTGTATCTATTTTTTTTTAATCTTATTTATGTGATGGCGTATTACAGCCATTGTAGGTCAAAAAATAATAATTACAGAGCCGGGGGAGGGGGTAATATTCCGAGAAAAAAATATCTGAATTTCCTAGATTAAAGTCGTAAATAAAAAAAAACTTGGATAATCTCTGAGATTAAAGTGGCAAATTTACGAGAAAAAATTAAAATATTAGCAAAATTATAAATTCATAAATTTACAAGTAAAAAGCTTGGATATTCTGAGATTAAAGTGGCAAATTTACAAGAAAACTTTACAAATTTGCAAGATTATAAATTCATAAATTTACAAAAAAAACGTGGATATTCTCTGAGATTGAAGTGGCAAATTCATGAAAACATAAATCACAAATTTGAGAGATTATAAAGTCATAAATTTAGGAAATAAAACTTGGATATTCTGAGATTAAAGTGGCAAATTTACGAGAAAAACTCACAAATTTGCGAGGTTTAAATTCATAAATTTACGAGAAAAATACTGGTTGGTATCAGCCCGATATCGGTAAACTAATTTCTAGGTATAAATAACCCTAAAAAATTTAGAAAAATACCCAACAAATCCAGGTATTTAATCACATTAATGCAAAAATGATACCATCCAAAAACAAAAGCCATGAAGCATTAATACACCCTGTCATATTAAAGGGTAACTTGGTACAGTAATTCATATAAATCACAACACCTAATCGTATCGTAGCAAACTTATTAATGCTGAAAAATAAGAACTCTTGTAGCTGAATTAAAGATATTTAATAATCAGTATCCTGCTTCAACCTCATGTACAGTTTACTACACACCCAACACTGATAATAAATTAAACTGTTGTATAAAAACTGACTGCTAAAACACACACGCAGAGGACTTAAAAGTGCGTCTTTGAGAACACACACATATCGAACCGAGCGTGCCGGGCATACCAAGGGGAGCCTCAACAAGCCGAGGCGGGCGGCTGGAATGATACGGAGACGGATGGACACACAGACACCTCTTTGAAAGTGATACATGGCCCGGGCTGGCAGCAGAGCGCCACTCCACAATCCCCTCAGACAGGCAGAGAGGACGCCAGGCTGGGTGGGATTTAGGCCGTAATGAGCCTGGACCGTGCACACACACACACTCACTCACACACGCACTCTCACACACACACACAGACACACTAAGTGCATAAGTTCGCTCAACAATGCGACCAACTGCAAAGATAATATGGATGTGTGCCGCACTACAAAGCAAAACTGACGGTCAGATATGCATTCCTGGGTATCACATATTTGTAGAGCGCCACACACACACACACACAAAAAATCTTCATCTCATTTTATCATGCCGTTTTAATTCTATTTATTTTATTTTTATGCTTTTATTGTTTTAAGATAAATGTTATGATTTTCTGCTTTTATGTTCAGCACTTTATGTAGCATTTTATGCATGAATTGTGCTATATAAATTAAGTTTATTATTATTATTATTATTATTAAATAAGCACACAAACTCACAAACTACTACAATTAGGAGGACATTCCACTGACTTTTCTAACCCCAACACTCTTCTTTTTACCTAAAATCTGCTGCTTTATCAAAGTGAAAAAGACCGACTTCTCTCTCTGGAAACCTATTTTGATTTTCCTAAACAAACCTTTTTACAAGCTGTGTCTCATTTTTGTACTTTTAGCCATCAATATTGGGACTTTGATACTTACTTCACTGCAACAAAGTCAAAGTTAAAATATGCAAAATAGGGCTGGGTTTATAAAAATTGATTTGAATGAGCCGACCGATTCATAAAAACCAGAGATTGATTTTTATTGATATATGCCTTTTCCCATGGATGCTTTAGTCTTCAGCTTCAGCCTTTTGTTTCTTCGCGCAATGAGATCAGGGTATATAAGAGACTAGCGAACCTCAGTTGAATCAAAACATGGCAGGAGCTACTGCCACTGAAGGCAACGCCAAGCCTTAAGGCCGATATCTGGTTGCTCTTTGGATTTAAATGACTATAAAGGCAAAGAAGAGCTGGACAAAACCAAAGCCGTATGTAAGATGTACAAAATTCTGCTGTAGTGTGTTAACGTAATTAGTGATATCCTTAACAATGAACCATGTTAGAGGATTCCTTGTCCAATTTACAGCATCTTTCATATTCCAGCAAAATGGGTATTGTAACTAAAATATCCTTCATAAAAACGATATTGAGTCAAATCAATAAGGTAAATCAGCCCTACTGCAAAATAAAAATAATTTCTATGTTCACCTCGCATTAACTTCCAAATAAGTTGTTTAGATAATGTTAAAATAGTTAAACCAACCTGATCATCTGACTGCTTTTTTTTGTTGCTTACATAACTGTTGGCGTGTCATGGTGCCAGATTTCAGCAATAAAACTGTTAAATTATGTCTCAAACCAATAAAAGTCAATGGCTAAAACTACAAACATGATACCACTGGGATTGTCTGAGTTTTAAAATTTTATTCTGTACCCAACTAGGCCTAATTGCTCTGTAAATTGTATATGCCAAAATGTGAAATGGAAAGCCATAAACTGCACTTAAAGTGTTGTTTTGTATGTAACTGGGACTGACCTGTTTTTCCCCTCGCCATGCTTTTGCAGAATTTATCCAAATTTATGTTATCCTGACCTCTCCAGGTGTTCCGACACCCCGCCATCCTCTGACAAAGAAAGGATATGATTGGGTGGCAGGAAGTTCCAGCAGAGGACCTGGTTGGCCAGAGCCAGGTAGCGCTGGAAGACAGACGACATCTGGGCGTTGAGGTTCTCTCTGCGGCTGAACTCCTGCAGCACCTCCATGGTCAACATGAAGATCTGACGCAGGCCGTCCTCCTGGAAACGAGGGACGGATGGGAGAAGAATGAGTTGAGGAATAAAAGTGTTAATTAACAGCATGTGAAAACACAGAACAGGAAGTGAGGTGGGGGAACAAACCTGGAACATACGCTTGCAGCTGCCGTGGAACTCCATGCTGAGTCCGATGCTGCTGGTCTTACTGGAGCTGGAGAACTCGCTGAGCAGAGCGGTCAGGATGGAGCACGCCAGCGTTTGCTGCAGCAGAGAAGGTAAACTGAGGTCAAACTAGAGCAACGGTCTTCAGTCAAGACCCAAGAAGGAGGGAGGCTTCATGTGCATCATGTATAAAGACTGGTCCCAATTCCATACTTCATACTAATTCTAAGCAAGTAGTGAGTATGTGTGTGTCACACTAGTGAAACTACAAAATTAAAATAAGTTTACTGAAGAAAAAAAGTCTAGTATCAGTGCTCGAAGTGGGCCGGTACTCACCGGTACGCCATACTGACACTTCTACATTTTACTCCTTGGCGTACCGTGACTTTTTCTTGCGTACCGGCACGTCTCACAAGCTGCCGGTACTCTTCTCTGGCCTCTCCATATCAGGTTCTCTGGGAGATTCATAATCATACAGCACAAGCACCAGCGTTTTTGCACCGCCCCTCATAAACCGTATGTGGAGAGCATCTAGACGAGCCGAAGCACGGCACGGGGGAGGAGGAGGTGAGAACGACGCTGCTGTAATTTATTGATTAAATACGTCCTTCATGTACCTTTTTGTAAAATAATTATAATAATAATATATTATATATTATATTATAATTAGTATTATATTATATATATATATAATAATAATTATTGAACTGTTCGTCATAACTTTTTTTTTTTAGCTGTGAACAATTATAATTATTATTATTTAAAAGAATTCAATGTTCAGATGAAGGCTGTTGTATGTGTAAATAATAAAATAAGTATTCAAATATAGTAAGGTTTTGTCTTTAGGAGCATCCTGACTGCGACACGCTGCTCCTAAAACCTGAATGAAGAGCTCACACAGCTCAGCTCTGCATCCATACCTGCCTGTCTGGTTAGCTGCTGTTGATTCCAGGCTATAGGCATCCCATAATATATTATAGAGCGATGCTATAGGCTACAAATAACACAGGAAATCACTTTAACTATTAACACTATGGGTAAATATACAAACACATCACCTTAGCCCTATAATGTTCCAGTTGTATGTTCTATTTTTGGAGAATTACAGGCCTACTATAGAAGATGCATAACCAAAGAAAAATAAATAAATAAATAGCAGCAAAATATTGCTGATACCGGTAGATACCGGCGCCAACATGTGAATAGGGCACTACTACTACTTCAAGCACTGTCTAGTACACAGCTTGATTTTTTATTGTGCCGTTGATGTACAGTATTTTCCCACAATGCAGCACACAATGGAAAAGGAGCAGCTGCAAAGCATTAAAACGCGTTGCGGTTGGTGGTGAGACAGCTCAGCGAAGATCTAACAAAACAAGAACTAGTGTGAAATCTTTGGAGCAACATTTTGTTTTCTCTCTTGTGAGGATTACTTGGTTGTGACGCTCCAGAGTCAGCATGAAATCGACTTCTGTCAGCGCCCATGTTGCATCATTTCCTGTACAGTACATTGATTTTCTTGGTTCACTAACTGTAAAAGTATATACTAGAGTATATCGTTTACTGTGTAGTGTTAGTATGTAGTATGAAACTGGGAGACAGTATAGATATATTTTCATTCTGGTGCACATCAGACATCCATTATTTGGAAAAATTACAACTCTAACAATCTATACATGGATAAATTATCTCTGGTAAGAAGGTACAAACATCATAGGTTATTACATATGGAGGACAGAACCAGCCAAAATCCAAAATAAATAACTTGATAAATAGATTAAATTTACCAAAAATAATATTAAAAATAAATGTAGGCATTAATTAATTGATAAAATGTGACATAAATTGATATTTCTGTTTTAATTTGCTTCTTTATTTATTCACATTTGTATTCATTTTCCTATCTATCTACTCTTCTTTTCAATTTTCTCTTTTATTTATCTTTTTTAATTAACTTTTGATTTTATTTTTGCATGTATTTTTTTATTTATTTTAAATTAATTTTTAAATATGTATTAATTATTAAATGTATGTATTTATTCATTTATTTCTGTATGATTTTCCCTTTATTTATCTCTATTTATTTGCTCCATCCTCCATAATTACAGTTCATTTAAGAATAGAGCTAGTGCTAAAAGGTTTAGTAGTTACAGTAACCATAGTTACATTTGCAAGTCACAATCTCTCAATTTTTAGGATGCCGTTAGGGCTGTAACTAACTAGTGATTTATCCCTTAATTATTTTAAATGCCATAAAATACTAAAATAAACAGTCCAAAATCCAAAATATTAAATTCAGAATTATAAATGAAGCTGTGAAAAGCAACAAATCTTCACATTTGTGAAGCTGGAACCAGAATATTAGCATTTTGTTCTTGATAAATCACTCAATGGTTGATTGATCATTTGTAGTTAAATCAGACTAATTGATTATTCACATCAAACCATGCAAGATAGATGGGGTAAGAGTATATCTGCACCCTTCCTAGTGACCAATGGGGTTTGACTGGATGTATGGTAGGCGGGGATAGTAATATTAACCATCTGATGTACGCTGATGACTTACTCGTCCTGTTTCCTTAGTGATGGCTTACAGCAACTTCTCCATAGTAATCATTATTCTTGCACTGTTTTTATTTTATAATTACTTTCTAATCACCTTACATTTGCATTACGTCCATTAGTCTATTACTCTGTTACAGTGACGGCGCTCTGCAGTTGTTCACTGCTGTGTTTTTATTCCTGTTTATCAGTGTTTTGCGTCGCTTTGTGTGTCGGTTTGTATCTTATAAGCTACTATATCTAATCTTCCAGTTGTAAATGGATGTTGCCCTCTGTGGTTCAGACTCTGAATGTGGTTTAGAAGAGAAACATTTGAGGGATTTCCTTCCAAACAAACACTACATTAGGTGACTTCACTGATCACTTCCTCCTGTCTCCTGTCAGTGAGATCACCTGCTCTCAGCCCTCCAGTTCTTCTTTTCTAGTTCTGGGTTTTAGTTAAAGAAACAGATGAAATAGTGCCCTCTACTGGATTAAGAGGAGAGGTCCAGTTTGTTTTATAATAGAGAAGCACTGAGACAAAGTCAATGTCAATATAGTATTTGAAACATCACAAATACTTTCCCTTCGTGCAGCGATGTTTCACCAGCGTGCTGGTACCGTAAGGTCACCCAAAAAGTTCACATCATCATGTTAGAATGAAAATGCACTTTGACAGAATTTGTACACAAAATTGATTTGATTGCATGAGGAAACTTGATATTAAACTTTCTTCTAACCACAGGAACACGCCTGGAGCTTCTTCTTTGTTTTTTCCTCCAGTACGGCCTTTGTGCCATTTTTTTATTTCCAGACTGAGCTCTCTGTAATCAGAGCCAGATCTCATGCAGGCAGTCTGTAACCAGGACACAATGTGATCCATCAAGTCACAAATATAATAAATATGATCACAGCTTTAACCCAGTTTTGTTAACAAGTGTTCGGCTCATGCTTTAAATACAAGTTCTTCCATTCCTCTGTATTTTGGGTAACGGTTTTTGTTCTTCTCTTCTAAATCGGTGATGGAATATACCTGAGCAATGATCCATTACATGTTTCAAATACATTATGTACTCACACTAGGGCTGTGTTTTGGCAATAATCTGTCGATACGATATGCATCATGATACAGGGGTAACGATTCAGTTTATTGTGATGCTGTAAGTGATATATTGTAATTTTTTTAAATCTAATTTTAGGAAAACTGTTATAGTCACATTTTTAAAATAGGCAAAAATAACACATTTATACTGCATGCAAAAAAAATTGTTTTTTGCCCCAAACTGCATGTGATTATCATAAAGTGGGCATGTCTGTAAAGGGGAGACTCGTGGGTACCCATAGAACCCATTTACATTCACATATCTGGAGGTCAGAGGTCAAGGGACCCCTTTGAAAATGGACATGACAGTTTTTCCTCGCCAAAATTTAGAGTTTGGAGCGTTATTAAACCTCTTTCAAGACAAGTTGGTACCAATGGATTCTTTAGGTTTCCTAGTTTCATATGATGAATGTATCTTCACTCTAGCTTTAAGCGAGAGCCCGCTACAACCTCCAAAAGATCGAATAGCGGCCGGGCTTGACGGTGGGTCGTCGGATTTTTAAGAGGTTTACTAAAAATCTATACAGCGTTTTGAAGAATCTATACAGTATCACAAAACATAATATTGCGATACCGTATCGTGATACATCTGTAAATCTTTCTCACCACTGTGGTGTTCCCGCTGCTGATGAGCTGTCCGACCTCGTGAAAGATGCTTTTACAGTTGATGCTTTTGTCTAGAGAGCCCCTCTTCACGATGACCGCCACCGCCAACAGGATCTGCTCACGGACATACTTCATGAGACTGGAGGGAAACAGAGGAGGCGGTTGGTTATTATAAAGCGATAGTTTGGATTGTTTTGAAGTTTGGTTGTATGAGGTACTTCTCCATAGTCAGTGTATTACCTACAGTAGATGGAGTACCAATAGCAAAACAGAATTTAGACACCTAACGCCGATTTCACACCAGGCAGCGGCAAAGTGCAGCTCACCATAATAATTTCACTGTTTTGCAGCTGGGAGGCGTGTTCATTTGGGAAGAAATTCTTTGTAACATAAGTCAACATGTCACAGAATCTGTTTACTGATTGGCTTCGGGTCCTCTCTGACCGCACTTCGCCGCTAAAAGTAAAATTTTTAGTTTGGCCGCACTTCGGCGCAGAATCAAACAGCCGCAAGACGCCGAGCTTGGGAGCAGCCACTCCTCGCCGCAAGCCAGACTCCTTTGACAAAAACAGTAATTTTACCTCGCAGAAAACAAAAGTTTCTGGTCTAGCGCTTTGGTGAATCTGAACTAACCCTTTAAAACACCAAAGTCACACAATAACACAAACAAACTAACAGATCGAGGCAGCGGTAGACCAGCAACTCCAGGGCTCTGCGAGGTAAATGTACTGTTTTTGTCAAAGGAGTCTGGTGGCTTTGAAGAGAGCATAGATAACGGCTTCAGTTCCCCGTCAGAAAGGGCTGTCTGAGCAGTGAACTGCTTAAACTGATATTGATATTTTTAGGTGTCTAAAATGTGTTTAGCTGCCGCCCCCGTCCACAGCAGAACATTGCTTTGCTCCCGTGCTGGTACTCCTGTCTGTTTCTCCAAACTGAGGGCGTAATACACTGACTATAGAGAAGTACCTCATACAACCCCACTTTAAAACATCCCAACTATCCCTTTAAAGCAATGCTCTGATCCAGAGAGACTTATAATAAGTGCAACAACACTGAACACCAGCCGGGACTCAGAACAGCAACAAAAACAAAGTGAAAGAGAAATGTTGTGTCTGAGGGTTCAATCACAGCTGCAGCTTATTTTCTTTGGCCTGTATCACATGGAAAAGTTGCATTTTTTGCGTTTGTCTACTCAAATGAAAGTAAACAGAAATGCTTCTAGCTTGTTTGTTGAACAGAGTTTTGGTAACCTGTCGCTGCACCGGGTCAGAGACTTTTGGTGGATTTCAGTTTCTGTAACTTGCACATATCAAATTAGTCTGAGCTCTTCTTCTCTGACCTCTCGTTGTTGTTATGAGTGGACACAAGAAGAAACATGATTATGAGCATCAGCCTAGACTTCCCAAGTATGAGGACCTGCTGATGACCCTGTCCAACTCATATTGGGCATAAAAGATTTAATTATTTGATAAAAAAATGTTCTCAGAAAAAAGACGGCAAAGCATTTCAGGAATCTAGTTAGTTGGAGAAACCAATTTTCAAATAGCATCAATATTACTGCACAAACAAATGAACTACTGCTTATATCACCAAGAAGACCATCATATGTCTGTGGTATTTGAAAGGCCTGTTGATGACCTTAAAGGCTCTTGATTTACATCATCTTCTGTGCTTTAGACTTATGTAACGGGAGATTAGGTATATTG
The DNA here is from genome assembly GCF_043250625.1 of Sebastes fasciatus. Classification (NCBI taxonomy): domain Eukaryota; kingdom Metazoa; phylum Chordata; class Actinopteri; order Perciformes; family Sebastidae; genus Sebastes; species Sebastes fasciatus. The sequence goes on along the minus strand of NC_133808.1, from coordinate 30,588,501 downwards.
ATGAATCCCACCCCTCACCAGTGGAGGTCTATAAATGTCATACATACTTCCTGAGACCTGTATGAGACACACGGGTTTAAATATAGCTGCAAGCGGCAATTACAGGTTCAAACCCTTTCTCTGCAAACAGAAGGAAGCAACTCAATTGCCAAAAGCGGCAAGTAGCAACGAGCAGGTTTTAGGCTTCACAAAGCTGATTAAATCACTTTATCTTCTGTCTAGAGGAGTTAAGACCAATCACACACTTGTTTCATACAATGTATGAAGTATTTAATTAACTACACGCTCAAAGTCCTGCCATTTCACCTTTATCAGATGCTAATGAAACTTGGTGTTCAGTATATAGTGCTGGATGTCTCCATTGAGTTTAATCAGGATTGCTATAAGAAAACTTGAGTTTTCCCAAAGGGGTAGTACGCAAGACTTTTTCTTACTTGGGTCTCTGTAAGACGTAGGTGAGGAGGAACGCCCGCAGTGACTCGATGCTGGACTTCTCCAGCAGGATCCACTCCCGCACCACCGCCTCCATGATGGCGGTGGCTGCCTGGAACAGCACATAGTCCACCTTACTGGTCTCTGGAGAGGACGACGGAAAGGGAGGTGAGAGGAGAGAAATACAAGGAGGGAGAAAGATAAAGAAAAGTGGATTAAAATTACTGGGAAAATTCTGCTTTGTGAGTCAGTACATTTACTTACATATACATGCAATTGCATGTTACGTAAATAATGTGAAAACAGTATGAAAAATACCACAAAAGTGGAATCTTTTGCAGCTTTTTTGTTGCCTGTTGGGCTGCAGTTTGCCATGTTATGATTTGAGCATATCTTTTATGCTAAATGCAGTACCTTTGAGGGTTTCTGGATCAATATTTTGTCATTGTTTTGTGTTAATTGATTTCCAGTAATAAATATATACATACATTTACATAAAGCAGCATATTTGTCCACTCCCATGTTGATAAGAGGATTAAATACTTGACAAATCTCCCTTTAAGGTACATTTTGAATGGATAAAAAATGAGTGATTAATCGTGATTAACTATGGACAATCATGCGATCAATCACAATTAACTATTTTAATCGATTGACAGCCCTAGTTTCTACATGACAGCAACAAGTAACAGACACTTGCCAGTTTATTGGGTCTAATACAAACATTACTGTAATTAATCCATCTTCATAAAGGTTATAATGAACAGTTTTTGTTTAAATTAATTAAAAGTGTTGATTGTGTATGATGTCTGAACTGTATATGTCTGTAAAAACAAGATAAGATCTTGTATTACTTGATTTATCCTGAGGGAAATTGTTGTGTAGCAGTTGCAAAGTACAAAGTAGGAAAGAAAGAAAATATAAAATATACACAATGCCAAAGATAGAAACAGATTATCTGTAAGGATCGTAGATAGACACGTATGATAAATTCATGTTTATAAAAATCCTGCAGGTTATAAAGAAGCTGTGCCGGCTGAATGATTACGTGAGTAGTTACCTAAGATGTGTTTGCAGATGGCAAAGGGGGATTTGGATTTCCTGAAGGAGAGGAATATGTGTTCAGCATGCTGCCTCTGTTCTGTGCTGACCATGGACGGCGGTGCCTGGAAACAAACACACACAGAAAAATAAATAGCATTTACACACAAGACTCGGTTTATTTCTATAATTTTCTGTCTTCTCACTTCTCAGCAGCCATTATAGCAGGCATGAATGCACATAAAAACATGGAAATCTGAGCCCTGATTGGCTCATTGACAGCCAATCATGCAGCTGGACGAAGAAAGGAGGCACTATAAGTGGTTCACTATAGATTAGAGACTCTACAGCAATCACTCAGAATGTACAGTAAACATTCAGACTTTATAAACCAGTACTACAAAGAGGAGTATTACCATCACACAGCCTGGTATTAATACTGTAGTCATACTTTATAAAAGAAGTACTTAAACAAGACCGTCAATAACAGAAAACCCTCCATGATAACAGCTCTAAATACTAAACACAGACAGACTTTTACTGAGGAGCGTAAGCCTGATACAGCTCAGCAGGAAAGTCACATTCCAGTCTAATTACAGTAAAATCAGCTCTGAAGGCAGCAGAGGAAAGAAAGACCTCTTTATCTGAGAGCACACATCAATATATTAGGATGAAAAGGCAGACCCAACATTACATTAGCAACTAGTCAGATTCATTTTATTCTAAAACATTCATGCAACTTATCCTGGTTAATCTAGACACTAATATTCAGACATTATGATCCATAATAACTACAACAAAGCCAGACATTACTAACCATCCATTCAGAAGACACCTGCTGACTAACATGTGAAGATAAATCACTAGTATTTAGTGTTGAAGCAGCTAGCTATCGTTTTGACATTAATCAACATTAATCGAATGACATCCCCAATATAAAATAATCTACAACTTTATCCAGTCGATATGTATTCCTTTGCACTGTTTCCAATCTACAGAACACTTTTACATATTGTATGTTGTTGCTTTGTTACATATATATTACACACAATGTTTACCTATTTTTAATATAATAATAACAGGGTTTTTTTGCCTGTCTTTGTTCAGCTTTGTTGTCCTTGTTTTTAGCTGGGTGTCTATTTCTATTTTCATGTAAATTGTTCTGTGTTTAAGTACACACATTTTACCTATTTTTGAACATAATGGTTAATCTAGCTTTGTTGTCCTTGTTTACAGTTTTATGTTTTATTTACCTCCCTATAAATTGTTCTGTATGTTAGTAACATTGAGAACAACTTGTATGTGTACACATACTTGACCAATAAAGCTGATTCTTATTCTATAAAATGATTTTTAATATAATAATAGTTTATTTTTGCCTGTCTTTATTCAGCTTTGTTGTCCTTGTTTTTAGCTGGATGTCTATATTTTATCTTCCTGTAAAATATTCTGTGTTAAAGTAACATTTAGAGCAACTTATCCTGGTTAATCCAGACACTAATATCCATACATTATGATCCATAGTAACTAAAACAATGCCAGACATTACTAACCATCCATTCAGAAGACACCTGCTGACTAACATGTGAAGATAAGTGAGTGCAAAACAAACCCTCTAGAAATTATATAGAAAAATATATACTACAAACATTTCTATATCGTTTTGACATTAATCGACGTTAATCGATTGAATATAAAGTAATCTACTACTTTATCCAGTCTATATTTATTCCTTTGCACTGTTTCCAGTCTACAGAACACTTTTACACATTGTATGTTGTTGCTTTGTTACATATATATTACACACAATTTTACCTATTTTTAATATAATAATAATAGTTTATTTTTGCCTGTCTTTATTCAGCTTTGTTGTCCTTGTTTTGTTTTTGTCTATTTCTATTTTCCTGTAAATTGTTCTGTATATTAGTAACATTGAAAAGAACTTGTATGTGTACAGAGTTTCTATTCTATTCTATTCTATTTCTATTCTAAAACATGATCCTGATTAATCTAGACACTAAAATTCATACATTATGATCCATAATAACTACAACAATGCCAGACATTACTAACCATCCTTTCAGAAGACACCTGCTGACTAACATGTGAAGATAAATCACTAGTATTTAGTGTTCAAATGAAACTAACCCACTAAATACAGACAGTTATCTCAGTCTGGATCATGTTTAAATATAATAACCAAAAGCAAGATGTCAGAGAGAAAGATGAAGCTGTAGCTGATGAACCAGACAGACTCATCAGGACACACATGGAGGAGGTTACTAGCTGCTGGAGACAGGAGGGAGAAGACAGAGGAGGAAGAAGAGCCCAAACACTGGAGGGAAAGGAGAGTTTTAGATCCAAACACTGGAGGGAAAGCAGAGTTTCAGAGGGTTAACACGGTGGTTGATGAGAGGAAGATGAAGAAGATGATGGAGACAGGAGGAGGGAGAAGACAGAGGAAGAAGAAGAGCCCAAACACTGGAGGGAAAGGAGAGTTTCAGATCCAAACACTGGAGGGAAAGGAGAGTTTCAGATCCAAACACTGGAGGGAAAGGAGAGTTTCAGAGGGTTAACACGGTGGTTGATGAGAGGAAGATGAAGAAGATGATGGAGACAGGAGGAGGGAGAAGACAGAGGAAGAAGAAGAGTCCAAACACTGGAGGTAAAGGAGAGTTTTAGAGGGTTAATAGACGAGCTGAAGCTCCAGCAGAACACCGAGCAGAGGAACTTAGTGTAGCCGCGTTGAGAGCTCCTAAAGGCGGGCAGATCTGAGAGGAGACCCGCTGGAGGATGAGGAGGAAGATGAAGATGATTTAGAGCCGTTAAACTGCCCCGGTCTCCCGGTTATTACACACTAACCCTCCCGGCTCTGAAACACCGTTAAAGTCTCTAAGAGTCTCACCATGAGGACTTTAGCAGCGCTCTCCAGCTGGCTGATCACTTCTGCTGCTCCAACAGCCGCCATCTTCACCGGCACGCAAAGATGACGCGACGGGAGAGCGGTGCATTCTGGGATTACAGAGAGGGAGCTGATGCTGGATGCTGGATGGTGGATGCTGGATGGTGGATGCTGGATGCTGGATGCTGGATGGTGGATGCTGGATGCTGGATGCTGGATGCTGGATTCTGGATGGTGGATGCTGGATGGTGGATGCTGGATGGTGGATGCTGGATGCTGGATGGTGGATGCTGGATGCTGGATGCTGGATGCTGGATGGTGGATGCTGGATGGTGGATGCTGGATGGTGGATGGTGGATGATGGATGGTGGATGGATGCTGGTACCAACCCAAATAATAAATCAGGATTTTTAATTAAAGGGACTGTTTATAAGAATCAGAAATGTCTTGTTAACAGCTTCACCTGTGACCGTTAAGTCAAAGAAAGTCAGCATCCTGTTGCTCGTGCTTGTGCTCGCTCTACATAGACATGAAGGAGCATCGCTCAACACAGTGAGGAGACACACGTCAGCTAAAACTACAATATCACGCTATATTTCAGCTGCTTGGCAGTAATGTTAGCTGACCAGACGAAGGTCTCTCCATGAATCACTGCTGATCCTAGTGTTGGCTTTTCCTGCCTCAGCCTCCCGACCGCGGCCGGAGGGAACAGGTGAGACACAGGAGTTTTGGTCGGAGACGATAACGTTTCTCTCTGTGGAGCCCCGTCACTTCACAAGACACGGGAAACCTCTGTTGGTCTGGAGGAGCTGCAGCAGTTATTTCTACACAAACGTCCACTGAACATTCACTAGATATTCTCAGAGCTAAACTAACTCTTCTGCAGTGTGGAGTGAGCGGAGAGAGACAGCGAAAACGCGCGTGGTGTGTGAGTGAAGGCAAGCAGGCAGAGGAGCAGAGACTCCGGCCACACGCGAACGCGTATGGGATCCCGACCCGGTAGATTAATACCTGTAAAAAGTTAAAAACAGTCCCTTTAATTTAGATCCTATTTTTAGCAAAAAATATGAAAATATGATGATAAAAACTGTAGAAATAGAGTGGTGTAAGTATTTCCATTTTAATTTTTTAAATTTTATTATCATTATTAATTTTATTATTAGTTTTATCAATAATAATAATAATTATTCTTACTTTACATTTTTTTTTTTTTTTATATATTCTTTTTTTATTTTATCATTATTTTTACTTTACATTTTATTTTATTATTTTTACTTTCGTTTGACATTTATTGACATCTATTATTCTTTTCTTTTACTTGTGTTTTATTTTTTATTTTATTATTTTTACTTTACATTTTATTTTTTAATTTAATTAATTAATTAAATTATTATTTTTACACTACATTTTATTATAAGTTTACATTTTATTTTTTATTTTATTATTATTTTTACTTTACATTTTATTTTTGTATTACTATTTTTACTTTACATTTTATTTTACATTTTACTTTAAACTTATACTCCATTTATACAAGTTTAAAGTAAAATGTACATACATACAGTATTTCATGTTAATGCATTACCAATAATAACACAATATTATACATAATAGTCTAAAAGGGTCCATTTTTCTGATATGTCTGTACTTTTCAAGACTTAAAATTAAGTAGTTTTACGCTGTGTTTCTGCTGCTTTTACTTATGTTAAAGATCAACCTCTGAATGTAGTTATATCCGACAAGTAAGAAAAATAAAATGTAGTATTAAATGGGGTTATGTTTCACATAATTTTGATGCTTGAAGTTTTCTTAGTAAATTTATGATTTTTTTTAAATCAATAATAAATTCAAGATTTACTCAATTTTGAGTTCATGTTTCCATCAAGAAAAACAAAATGTCCTAAACTTAGTAAGTGTAATTAATTTAATTATACTATAAGTAATTATTTATCATTCCTCTTTATTTATTCATTGTTTTATTTCTTTTTCTTTGGATTCACTCTGCAGGGATGATACTGAAATGTAATCCTTCCTTGTATATTACATTTAATTTACATGGTATACAACTGATTTTTGCTCATGAGCAACTTTTTATTACAAGTAGATGAAAAAAAATCAAATTCAACATGTAATTTATCCGAGAAATAACCGTTACAAAGATATACCACCATCCGTTCTGCTCATTAATGCACTGAAATAAAGCACGAGTCCAAGTTGGTTAATTTAATTTATACATACATTTTACACACAAGGACTGTGAAAGCATTTTTACAAATTCTCAGTTCATACATAGATGTAAAAAAAGAGATAGCTGTCCACATTACGTCATCTATAATACTGCGTAGACATGGGGGGTTTTGAACATTAGCACGAGGGAAATTGAAAAAAAAAAGGTGGGGAAAAAAAGATACAAAAAATATGTATATCTGTATAAATATAAATTCAAGAGTAACAGAGTTGTATTATACATCAAGGAGACAACAACAGGCTCCTTAGAGTAAAAATACAAAATGAAAAAAGGATAAACATGTAAGTCTCGAGAGGAAAGGATTGTCAGTCATCAACCGTAGAAACAGGAAACACGTCACACACTCACGTTATAAAGCTATTTATCACGAAGCAGCCCGTCCTGCTCGACGTGGATTGGCAACAAGAGGTTTAGAGGAGTGGAAGTGGACGTCTGGACCAGCTGAGAAAAAAACTGGACTGCCTTAATCGCAATCATGGAGCCCTTTGAGCAAGGCATTTCATCCTAATGGATAATGCTGCTCTGTAGAAGACTGAGGTTTATCTGGGAAGCTCACAGGCAACTCTGGCTTTGTTTACATGCAGGATACTGGTTTTAGTCCAGTTTTAGTCAAAGAGAAAAAAAGGTTCATTCACGTCATGATTGCATTTGTTTTTTTTTGCTGTGATGTGAAATTAAATATTTGAAATGATCTCAAACCACTTCACCTCAGAGTATTTTCCTCTTTTGGTTTGTTAAACTCTGAATTTCTCTGTGTCTCGACAAATGAGAGAAACCTCGATGATTTTCTACGCTTAAATAAATTAATGAATTTTATTTCAATATCAGGGTTCAACAATAAGGATTGCTATACTTGCTATAAAAGCCTCGTCGGGCTAGCATATCTATAATGATAATAATAATAATAATAATACATTATTTTTGGTGGCGCCTTTAAAAGACATCCAAGGACACTTTACAAATATAAAAGAAATACTCGACCAGATAAAAACAGCCAAACACGACGAAAATAACAAGAGACAACAACAACAACAAGCTACAACAAGTAGCTAAGGAGTGAAGCCATCTCGCTTCCTTCTCATCTCTGGTCAGCGTTGCACATGTTCAGTACCATTTGGGCACTGGCGAGAAATACATGGCGGCGGGGTAAAGAAGCGCAAGCGAGCATTTCAATTATCCTGGAAACAAGAGTTTAGTTTGGTGGCGTTAGAGAAGGAACTCCAAATTCATTTACTTAAATAAAGATCAAACATGACAATAGAGCGGTGCAGGGATGATGTATTTTTGTCGGCCAACCAGGAAGTGGGCATCGCCCTGTTTCCCTACACAAAGAGCCAATGGGATTGTTCCATTTGGATTATTTAAACGTTTATGATATTTACATGTTTTGTTCAGCAAGATAATCTCCACAATTGAAAACCACTTTATGATTTTTGAAATGCAATCGCCAGCAGTAAAAAGCTAACGTTATACGGCTATAAAGGAACTACACCACGGTCACATGAGCGACACAACGAGGCTGTAAAGGCGAACGAGTCGGCGTGACATCGTTTAGTAGTCTCATTTAGCCACTTGTTAGCAACCACCTTTTTTAAGACACATAAAGGCTTCAAAATTCACCAGTGGGATATTTACTGACGTATTTTATATCATAGAACAAAACGCTCTAACTAAAAACCCATTGACTTCCAGACGAGGGAACAGGAAGTGCTAAAACGCTAACTCATTTCCAGGTTTTAGGACTCATTCCTGTAGCACTCGATTAACTTTAGTCTTTGTTGTTATTTGATAACCGCTAATAAATAAGACAATTTGTATAGGGGCAAGTAAAAACTGACTTTGGACAAGTAGATGTCTGACTTACTTGCCAGTTAAAGAAGATTGTTGTTGCATGTAAACAAAACCAGAGTGTCTTCACCCGCAGATAAATAATAGTAAAAACAGGTAGAAGAGGTCTGTGAAAAAGATGATAATAAGAAGGCAATCTTTTAAGATTGTTCTGCTCATTTTAGAACAAAAGGCACATTTACAGAAAAACAAACGTTCAATACATTGTCAGGCAAATTAAAAATAAAAAAACAACAAAATCTTCTGTAACAAATCTGTTTCTCCGTCATCGTTCTGACTTCTTTAACATTCTTTAAACAGTCATCAAATTCAGAATACTGTTGTTGGAACGGTTTGGTGTTAATTAACCAACACGGTTCAGAGAGTTTACTGATTGTCAACAAGCAAGAAGGAGCTGGATGATCCGATACAGAACACGATGGCACCGGACTGTAGTAAAAAGTTAAACAACACTCAAACTTGTGGTCATTTCGGATAAATAAAAGAAAATGTACCAAACACTTAACTCTTTGTTGAACCATTTGTAAAATAGAGAAAGCTATTTCATTCTTTCCTGAAGCCAACCTGCCTCGCTCCTCCTCTAAACGTCTATCTACTCATCTCTTTCTGAACTCCTCCTCTCCTGCATCCAGGACCAGCCCGGCTGCAGGAGGCGAAGAGTCCACCATCCATGTTCTGCAAAAACACTGATCGTCGTCATCGTCGTCGTCTCCTTCGTCATCGAGCGGCGAACACGCACTCCCAACATTCAACTAGAAAAAGGCTCAAAACTTTCAAAAACCCAAGCACACTCAGCAACACTTCTTTAAGCCACGACAAAAGAAAAATAATAATAATAATGTAAATAATATTAACCACAATAATAAGCAGCATGTTGTAACTGAAAAGAGAAAATATATATAAACCAATATATTTGTACATTTCAGTACTTAAAAAAAAAAAAAAAAAAAAAGGATATTAAGTGTTTAGAAAACTATATATAATGTATTTTTTTTTTTGTATTGCACATAGTCATACTATCACACTGTTGTAAGAACATGTTGTTTTCATGACTGCCTCCAGGAGATAAACAGGAGGTTGGTTAAGTTACAACTCATCTTTGCAAAATAGCTGTAAAGTTGTGCATCGTGGTGAATGTGTGTTTATATGTATGTGTGTGAACTCGGCACCCTCCGACCCGACGGGTTCAGGCTCTTAACGTTCTTAAATAATCATTCTGTTCATCAGTTCTTTCCTTAAAGGGATAGTTCAGATGTTTCTCAGTGTGGTTGTATTGAGGTACTTCTCCATAGTTAGTGTATTGTCTACAGTGGAAGAAGCCTGGAGAAACAGACAGGAGTGGTCTCTTCAAAGCCACCAGACTCGTAGAACACAGGAGTTGCTGGTCTACCGCTGCTTCGATCGGTTAGTTTGTTTGTGTTATTGTGTGACTTTGGTGAATCCCAACTAACTAAGATACTGGTATCTTATGAAACTAGAAAACCTAAAGGATCCATCGGTAACAACCATGTCATACTAGCTTTTCGTAAAAGAGGGGAAATAACGCTCCAAACTTGCGCTAAATTTTAGCGAGGAAAAACTGTCATGTCCATTTTCAAAGGGGTCCCTTGACCTCTGACCTCCAGATATGTGAATGTAGATGGGTTCTATGGGTACCCACGAGTCTCCCCTTTACAGACATGCAATGTTATGATTTGAGCATATTGTTTTATGCTGAATGCAGTACCTGTGAGGGTTTCTGGACAATATCTGTCATTGTTTTGTGTTGTTAATTGATTTCCCAATAATAAATATATACATACATTTGCATAAAGCAGCATATTTGTCCACTCCCATGTTGATAAGAGGATTAAATACTTGACAAATCTCCCTTTAAGGTACATTTTGAACACATAAAAAATGTGTGATTAATTTGCAATTAACTATTTTAATCGATTGACAGCCCTAACAATAACACAAACAAACTAACCGATGGAGGCAGCAGTGGACCAGCAACTCCTGTGTTCTGCGAGGTCAAATTACTGTTTTTTTCAATGGAGTCTGGTGGTTTTGAAGAGAACACAGATGAATACAACGGTTTCAGTTCCCTGTCAGAAAGGGCTACCTGACGTCGAGGTAAAGCAATGAAAATATTCAAAATATAGCGTACACTATACTATACACTAACTGATATAATTTCTTTAGGTGTCTTACTTTACTTAACATTACATTGCTTTGCTCCCGTGCTTGTACTCCTGTCTGCTGTAGTTAATACACTGACTATGGAGGAGAACCTCATACAACCCCACTTCAAACAATCCGAACTATGCCTTTAAAAACAAAGCATGGGGAACTACATGTTCTCTGCTCCCCCTCCAGTAAACAAGAACATTGTTCTTGCTTTCTTGATTCAATTATTCCTGTGATTCATGAGCAGAAGTTCACTGCATGTCAGGCTCAACAAACGCTGCAGTGGTTCAGTCATTTTTAGAGCCTCATCTGAACTCTGCTCGTGCTCTTTGTGGGGGATTGTTTTGGGGGGGAGGTGAGCTTTGAAATGGTCGGTTAGAATATATAAGGATCATCTTATAAACACAAGGATATTTGTAACAGCGACCTCTGAGGGAAGAAAAGGCTCCATCTTAAAAAGGACAAAACAATACACTGAATTAAAGTTGGCACAAAATGAGGCAGCTGTGGATATATATATTATACAATAGATGGAGCAACCAAAACATATTCAATTTGGTTCATTTGATGCTTTTTTTCTCTCACACCACGAGATGAAACTATTTCTCTGAATCTGTTCGTCTCGTCTGAGCCAACTTCTTGAAATATGGACACTGAAATCTACCTGCTTTGTTTCACCCTTTATGACTGAATATGTGTGCACGTGCATGCAATGTGTCTTTGTAGCTTATTTTGCAGCAGCTGTGAAAGAGGCGTGTTGCTTATTCAGTCCTCCCCCTCCTCCTCCATCATCCTCCTGACGAGTAAACTGGTTCCACTCGGTCCGATAGTCGAGTGTAAAGCAGCTCAGGTAGAACAGGAAGTAGCTCCTGTGTCGCCCGTAAGACACGAGGGTGGAAGGAATGGGACAAGAAACCGCTGGACGAACCAGAAGAAGCGTCCAATTAGAAAATCTCCTCACGTTCCCAAAGAATATTCTCCTGTCGACCTGTTCGGTTTCTGCTCTTCTAACCGCAGTCACACACACAATGTCGTCTCTTGGTCCCGGATCAGGGGAGTTTTGTATTTGAAGTGGACGCACTATAGATTCCACAAGGTGGCGATGTTCATCATCAGTCCTGCAACTCAACAATCACACACGCCAGATATGCACACACCTGTGTAGCACGCATACACAGCGTTAAATCGGCAGTAACAAACGCACGCCGCTCTACACGTACACCGGCTCACATCCCTCCCCCTGCTCTCCCTCCTCCTCTTCGTCGTCCTCATCGTCCTCGTCCTCCTCTTCCTGCTCCCCCTGTTCCTCCTCCGGGCCCACGCTCGACGACACCCCGCTGGCCTCGAGCGGTTTCGGGTAGCGGAAGGGGCAGCCGTTGTCGTCGAAGAACCTGCGGAAGGTGAACTCGTAGAAGGCGTGCTCCGGGTGCTTCCCGTGCGGCGAGCAGAGCGTGTCCAAGGCCCGGGTGCTGTCGCCACTGTCGCTCCACGCCCCGGGGCCGCCCTCCTCCTCCACGGGGTCGAAGTTGGACGTGTCCATCGGGTGGGCGATCTTGGGCCGGTAGGGCGCCGGCTGCTGCCGCAGGTTGCTGGAGAAGTCCATCTGGGTGAAGAAGGGGTGGGCCTTGATATCGCCGGCGCCGTTGGCCCCAACGCGGTCCTCGGCGGAGCAGCAGAGACGGCCGATGATGTCGACGGCCTCGGGGCTCAGTTTGACCTGGGCGGGAACCTGCAGTGTGCTCTCCCAGTTAATGACCTGCAGAGAGAGAGGGGAGGCTCACAATATATTATATTATACTTTTAGATTCACACCTACAATTCTGACTTGAGAGTTCGTTCTTGACCTTGGAAACAGTGATTGACGAATACGGAACAATCTCACCATTACGTTTACTCCAAACTACGGCTGCAACTAAAGATTGTCCATTAATCTGTTGATTATTTTCTCGATTAATCAATAAGTTGTTTGGTCTATAAAATGTGAAAAATGTTAATCAGTGTTTCCCGAAAAGCTCAAGATGACGTCCTCAAATGTCTTGTTTTGTCCACAACTCAAAGAAATTCAGTTTATTGTCATAGAGGAGTAAAGAAACCAGAAAATATTCACATTTAAGAAGCTGGAGTCTTAAAAAAGTACTCAAATCGATTAATCGATCATCAAAATAGTTGCCGATTCATTTAATAGTTGAAAACGAATCGATTAATCGTTGCAGCTTTACTCCAAACATGATGCAAGCGGCCCACAAAGAGGCTGACATTCATTAATTTATTACTGGTCAATAATTCTACTTCTAAATCAAAGCATAGATATTTTTCTTCTTCACTGACCTTAATCTGAGTCTCGGTGGGCGTGGAGGCCAGGAAGGGCGGCTGTCCCACCAGCATCTCAAACAGGATCACTCCCACGCTCCACCAGTCACACAGCTGGGTGTAACCTGCACAATAACAACACACAAATATCACATTTTATTGGTGAAGAACAAAAAAATCTAAATGATTCACAACTTCCAGAAATCGACTTTTCGATCGCCCACCTTTGCGCAGCAGCACCTCCGGAGCGATGTAGTTGGGCGTTCCCACCAGGGAGTGAGCCAGGCAGCGCTGGTGCTGCCGGTTGGCGCGCTGCTCCAGCGTCATCAACCGGTCGCCGCAGCGACAGTTGGACACGTCGTCCCAGAAGTCACTGGGCTCCATGCTGTCCTGTCTCACGTGGCTCCCTGGAGACAGATGGAAGGGGGACAATGCTGTTAAACTGCCACACTATTTAAAATAAATGTAGACATTAATTGATTGATAAAATGTGACATAAATTTATATATTAATTTTCCCTTTTATTTATATGTATTTATTTTTATTATTTTTTTTAATGTATGCACTTATTTATGTATTTATGCATTATTTATTTTTTATTGCATTTCACCCCTTATTTAATTCTCCAAACTTATATATTTCTGTGTTCTTTTCTTTACACATTTCTCTTAATTTTTGCGGCATTTAATGACATTTATTTATTTATTTATTGAGTCGTTTATTTATTTATTAATTTATTTTGTATTTTGGCAGGTTCCGTCCTCCATACTACCTGCGTTTATTTGTCACAATGTGTAGCCACACCCGGCGAGTTAAAGGGACTATGTGTCTAATTGAAGTTTTACGGTAGGTCTAAGGTAAATCTGTGAATATTTCTTTATTTTTCACTGGATTATACAGTATATTCTCGCATGTTTATGTTTTAATCTCTTTAAAACTGCGTTAAATCATGTGTGTATGTGTTGAGATATTTAGAGCACTAAACCATCATCACCTTTCTGGTAGTACTTGGAGTTGTGCGTCCAGCGGAAGCCCGTGCACAGGCCGAAGTCCGTCAGCTTGATGTGTCCGTCCAGGTCGATGAGGATGTTGTCGGGCTTGATGTCGCGGTGGATGAAGCCCATCTTGTGGACGCTCTCGATGGCCAGCGTCAGCTCCGCCACGTAAAAGCGCGCCAGGGGCTCTGGGAAGACGCCCATTCGGATGAGCAGGCTCATCATGTCTCCTCCGGGGATGTAGTCCATGACGAAGTAGAGGCTGTCGCGGTCCTGGAAGGAGTAGTAGAGACGCACCACCCACTCGTTGTCCGCCTCCGCCAGGATGTCGCGCTCCGCTTTCACGTGGGCCACCTGCAACAAAGAACGTATGGATCAATACCGTATGAACAGAAATGGGAAAAAGAGGTGAAACCCTCTATGTAACTGGAGCATATTAACTCACCTGGTTGCGGTTGAGGACGTCTTTCTTGCGCAGTGTTTTCATGGCGTAAAGTGCACCCGTGTCCACTTTACGCGTGAGACACACTTCACCGAAGGCGCCTATACCCAACGTCTTGATCTTGACAAACATGGACTTGTCCATTTTGGCGCGGCGTAGCCGGTTGTAGTTGGACTCCTTCTGGTTCAGCATCTTCCTCATCTGCTCCTGCTCTGGATCCGACAGGCCGGCCTGGACAGAAAGGACGGCGGTTAAAGAAAGATGGCGACGGGAATAAACAACATATATGATTAGTAATGACCTATAGGAACGTGGCATGAGCTGAACCCTTTTACCTAACTGTCTGGCTGCAGTATTTTCTCTAAAAATGCCTTTCTACCACTTTAAAGTGGGTCAAAAGGTCAGAGGCCAAAGTCGTGACTCAGGACAAGCAAACACACGAGTGGACTCACTGACTTCTCGTTCCGAGACAAAGCTCTGGTTGTCTCAAACTAAAAGTCCTGAGGGAGAATTCACTGGATGACAAAACCTCTCGGACATCACGGCTCCGTCGTTCTCATCTCGTGTACAGACACGACGACTTCACCAGTGGCTTCAGATTTTAGTCTGTTAACTACAAACTGTTTATACATTACTCCTGAACATTTCCCAACGTATGTTGTTGAGTTTCTTTATTGATTGTCAACCTCTGCGAAATCCTGCAGATGCCATTAGGACAGGGGTCGGCAACCTTTACTATCAAAAGAGCCATTTTAAGCAAATAATAAAAAAAAATAATCTGTCTGGAGCCGCAAAACATTTGATCATTGTGATGAAGGTAACACAGTTTATAGTCTAAGTATATAGTATATAAGTCTAATACAGTGAGGGCCAAAGAGACAATGTACTACGGAGTATTAGGGCCACATTGAGGGAAAAAACATCTGAGATTTACAGAATGAAGTCAGAATATTAGCACGTAAATTACTGTTATAATATTATAAATCCTGTGAGATGTCTTTCAGTATTTATGCACCTAAAGAATGGAAGAGTTTGCACAAAACTGCTTTTCATATCTACATTATTTTATAATATTTTTGACTGTTTGCAGTACTTTTTTCCTCTTACTATGTTTATTGTTTTGCACCAAACACCAAGGAAAATTCCCCGTATGTGAAAACCTACTCTGCAATAAACCCGATTCTGACTCTAATGGACTAAAACTTTACTCTTATTAAAACTAAATGTTAATTTTTAAGACTCGTTGCTCTCTGGATGGTCTCACCTTGGACATCTCTTGCTCCAGCTGCAGCCTGCGGTTCAGTTTCTGCTGGTGGGTCTTCATCACGTTCTCTATGTGCTGCTCCATGTAGAACTTGAAGGCGAAGGGCGAGTACGTCTTGATGCGCGACTCCCTCTTCTCCTCATCTCGTCCGTTCTTCCTCACCGGAACCGGCGACGTCTGGATCTGCTTCTTGTCCTTCACCGTTTTCTCTCCCTTGCCCATCTTCGTCTTCTCTTTCACCTGCTGGCTCTCCTCGTTCTTCCCGCTCCCTCCGCTGCTGCCGCCGTGCGTGCTTCTGGCGGCGTCCTGAGCTGCTTCCTCCGCCCCAGACATGAGCAGGTTTTTGGGGTACGGTGGCGGCGGGCAGCGTGGCTCCTGAGCTGGTTCCAGAGAGTAGGTCTCCTCTGGCATGTAGGCCAGAGGCTCGCCGGCGTCCTGAGCCTGAGCCTGAGCCGCCATCCAGCTGGGGTGACACGGCCCCACCGCCGTCTTGGGTTCTGGCCTCATCACACGGATGCTCTTGACCGGTTGTTGGATGGGCGGGGAGGTTACAGCCGTGATGGTGTTCGGAGGGCCCAAGGAGGAGTCCTGTTTACCAGCCGTGGGGGGCGCCGCCATCGCAGGCCGGACGCCGTTGGGCCCCGCAGAGCGACTGTTGAAGGAGTTGGTTCTGCTGGGGACTCGCACCTCGCCCCTGAACGGGCCCTGGGGCTGCGGCTGCCGGGCTTGAGGGGCACCTTCAGGAGGCCCCGCCCAGTGGTGCTCATACAGGTCCAGGTTGAGGCTGGCCCTGGATGGCGTCATCAGGCCCTGGGGCATGTCGGAGAAGTCCGGGCCCATGGCTGCCACGCCACCCGGGGAGCGGGACATCATGTGGACCTGGTGGGAGGTGGGGCTGGCCTGGCGTGGGTGGGAATGAGGGGGCAGGTACAGGTTAGCGGGGTACCCTCCCCCTCCGCCTCCTGGACCGCTCTGGCCCATGGGCCCTTTCCCCTGCATGTTGACGTAGTTGTCTGGGGGCGCCATCGGGGGCGGGGCCATCTTGTTCTGGAAGGAAGCGGTCCTCTTGACTCCGTAGCCTGCAGGCTCCATCATGTGTGGCCTGTAGTCGTAGTGGGGGCCGGGGACGGGGCCCCCCGGCGGCTGAGGCTGGAGCTGCAGCGGCTGACCGGGGACGTTGTAGCTCATCATGGGCCCGTGCTGCTCCATGCCGCCGGGGTAGCCCTTCTGCTGTGCGCCCGGCGGGTACATGGTGCCGGCCTGGTTGTTCTGGGGGGCCATCACCGGTGGATAGGTGCCCATACTGGGAGGTCGACCCATCGGGTTCCCCATGGCGGGGCCTTGCGCCGCACCAGACGGGGGCATCATGTAGTTCATGACGGGGGGAGCGCTCATGTAGGGTCTGGGCATCTCGCCCTCAGGGCCGTAACCCCCCTCGTACATGGGAGCCCCCATCTGGTGGTACGGAGGCATCGCACCGGCCTCACCTGGAGCCTCCAACGAGGGGCGGTGGTCCAGTGAGTTTGGCATGCCGGCTTTTCCTGAAAGGACACAGAACAACATCACTCATGATCTAACTAGACCAGGGGTCAGCAACCTTTACTGTCAAAAGAGCCAGCAAGAAAAAAAAAAAAAATCTGTCTGGAGCCACAAAACATTTGATCATTGTGATGAAGGTAACTCAGTTTATAGTCTACGTATATAGTATATAAGTCTAATGCAGTGAGGGCCAAAGAGACAATGTACTACGGAGTATTAGGGCCACAGTGAGGGAAAAAACATCTGAGATTTACAGAATAAAGTCAGAATATTACAAGAAAAAAAGTCAGAATATTACGAGAAAAAATAAAAACACGTAAAATTACTACTTTATAATAGTATGACTTTATTCTCATAAAATTACGACTTTTTCTCTTAAACTTCTGACTTTATTCTCGAAATTTCAGAATTATCTTTTTGCCTCAATGTGGCCCTAATACTCCGTCATACCGTCGTACCATAGACCTACAACAATGATAAATAAAAATGAAAATATAAACAAAAAACATCCATAGGGAGCCACTGGAGAGGAGCTGAAGAGCTGCATGGGGCTCCGGAGACGCAGGTTGCAGACCCCTGCTCTAGACCAATCAGCTCATACAGTAAATATATACGTAGTGAGGAGGTTGTATTTATACCTGGTGAAGTCTGCTTGATGACGCGCACGATGAGCTCGTTGCGAGGCTCGAGGTAACCCATTTTGCTGATGTAGTCTAAGGCCGCTTCGATGTTCCTACTTCCTGTCTGCTTCAGCGCCCGCACCGCCATCTCCTGCGAAGCACACAAACAAACAAAAAGAGACGTTGAGAAACTTATTTATACCTTATTCTGACACCCTCATTTCATTTAACCAGCTTGCCCTTGTACACCTTTCTAGATGAGCAGTGGGAATAGTAAAATTCAATAAGAGTGTTGCCCTAAACTGTTTTTTTATTGTTACCATCAATACACACATACATAATTTAATTTTAATTTGACCTATTTTTATTATTTTTATTACGGGGGAGGGAATAGGGATGGGTTTAAATGTAATCATTATTAATTTACTATTTATTTATTTACTTATTTTTATTATTTTTATTACGAAGATGGGAATAGGAACGGGTTTAAATGTAATCATTATTAATTTACTAATTATTTATTTACTTATTTTTATTACGGGGATGGGAATAGGGACGGGTTTAAATGTAATCATTATTAATTTACTAATTATTTATTTGCTTATTTTTATTACTTTTATTATGACTGAAGCCGTTATCTATGCTCTCTTCAAAGCCACCAGACTCCATTTACAAAAACAGTAATTTTACCTTGTAGAACACAGGAGTTGCTGATCTACCGCTGCCTTGATCGGTACGTTTATTTGTGTTATTGTGTGACTTTGGTGAATCCAAACTTATCTTTTAAAACACCAAAGTCACACAATAACACAAACAAACTAACCGGTCGAGGCAGCGGTACACCAGCAACCGCTGTGTTCTGAGAGGTAATATAACTGTTTTTGCCAAAGGAGTCTGGTGGCTTTGAAGAGAATACAGATAATGGCTTCAGTTCCGCGTCAGAAAAGGTCTGTTTGATATTCAATAATATAATATACAAACTGATATTGAGTTCTTTAGCTGAATAAAATAAGTCACCTACACTGACTATGTATAAGTAGCTCTTAAAGTTAACTGAGCGGCCGAGCAGCTTCCAAAGCTTCTCCGTCTGCAGCGGATTGATTGAATTCTCCTCATTCTTTCATGTAAAATGCCATTTTATTTAATTACTTGGCCCTTTGGCTCCCTCCTCAATCATACAGGGGGGAGCTCATCCTCCGCGGCTCCAACAGGTGGGTCAGTGTGAAAGCCCCGAGCTATGTAGGTCACCTATGTGAAAAATGTCGGTTAACCACTCTGGCATTTTCTATTCATCGGCTGCCGTGTAATTTATGCTCGGAGGAATCGCAGCGGCAAAAATGTGAAGGAGGAAACATGCAGAGCATTCCTCTCTCTCTCTCTCTCTCTCTCTCACGGCCTTTTATTAAACAACGCCAATCATTCCTTTGGTTCTTCTTCATTTAAAGAAGGAGATCTTAAAAAGATTTTCAGCTCTAGACTCAAATGTGAAATCTATTCCGAGACGCCTCAACACGTACTTTGGTTGTGGAAAGACAGAAACGATTGTGGTTCTGATTTATAGTTTGAAATGTTGGGATTTATATCAAGATAATAAAAAAAGGGGAAACAAAAGCCAAGCTGACAATTTTATGGACTTAAATTCTAACAAAGTGTCTGTTAGCAACACCAGAACAGCACAAGAACTAGGTCATCGTAGTGAAACAGCAGAGCACACGGACGAGCTGTCAATGTCCCATCTTAGCCTGTGTATATATATATATATATATATATATATAAAATATATATATATATAAAATATACATATAAAAATATATAATATATATATTATATAAATATAATATATATATAATATATATACATTTTAATCAATGTGGATGCATCAGTAATAATGAAAAAATTACTCAGTTTAATCGATTATCAAAATAGTTGCCGATTAATTTAATAGTTGACAACTAATCGATTCACTTATCAGCATTTTATATTTACTTAATGGCGCTGTGGTTAGATTCTATATTGCACGTCTTAATGCAAATATTTGTACATATTTAATATTTCTAAAATATACATTTTGAATTGTATTACTTATATTTCTTTACATATATTGTGTTTATATTATGTTCATAATTTACACGTTACATACTCCTTTATTTCTATTTTTCTTACATTTCTTTATGTCTATATAAGAGCAACTGTACCGCCCCCCGGGGATCAATAAAGTATTTCTGATTCTGATTAATTAATTGTTGCAGCTCTACTTTATACACTGCTGCGGATCTTAATCTATAATAATAATACATCAAAATTGATTTATAATTGGTTTTAATAATCGGAATTTGCAAGGCAACTAAAGCTGTCAGATAAATGTAGTGGAGTAAAAAGTACAATATTAGCCTCTCAAGAAGTAGAAGAAGAAGTATAAAGTAGCACAAAATGGAAATACCACAAGTACAAGTACCTCGAAACTGTACGTCTACAACTAAATATTGTTTCATCAGTCTGTTTATCTCTTCGCCACCCGATGTCCTGTACATGTTGAACAGTAGATGTATACATTAAATTGATCTGACCTGCAAATCAAATCTCCTTGATGAACCACTTCCTGTCTGTATCACAATAATCAACATGTAAACAAACAGGACAGCAGAGTGAGAGATGAACACAACAGACGATCTCTTCCCCCTCTCCTCCCCGACGGAGCGATCCACACCTCGATGAGGAAACCCCCCCGTAATGGCAGATGACCTCACTGCAAAGACATCTCAGACCTCGACCCCGCCGCTCTCACAGAGCCGGCGTTCACTCCGGCGCCCCTGCTGGCCACACGGAGCCACTAAAGTCCTTTTACATTATGCATATGCATTAAATCTTTGCTTTTCCCATTAAAATACATCACAACAATGATAAACTATGACTAACTGAGGGCGCTTTAGATGTAAAAACGTACATATGTGCATATTTATCACTACATTCTCATTAAAACTAGTCTTTTTTAAGCTGCTCATCATATCACCATATCAATTTATAGCTGTAGTTTTGCACCATAGGTAAAAATAAACTGGTACTCTGCCACTATTATAACATATGCATTATTATTTATGGACTATAGCGATGGCCTCTCCGCTGACTCTTCCCAAAAAGACCATTAAACCGCAGCACATCCAGGCTGCTGCCAGATTTCTAACAAGAACCAGGAGAACTGAGCGCGTTGTTCCTACTCTTAAATCTTTACGACGGCTTCAGGATCACTTTTAGACGATATTTAAAGTGCTGCTGCGAGTTTATAAATCACTCAGCAGCCACAGAGAGAAGCGCCTCGAGTCAGAGACACAATGGTAAAAAAAAAAAAATTAATTTAGCAACTTCCTGATGATCTTTAATATGCAACAACTTCAGCTGCTTTTAACTAAAACACATCTTCTTTGGTGCAATTCTTTCCTTTAGCACATTTGGAGCAACTTATTACTGGACTGTGACGGCACTGAAATTATTTACACTCATTGCCAGTTTATTAGGTACACCTTGCTAAAACTAATGCAACAGTCCTGCTATAAACGCTCCCTTCATGAAGGTTAAAATATTCAGTTTTGTACAGGTGTTATTAATATTTTGTCCACACAATTTTAAATTAAATAACAGAAATAAATATGAAATATCTTAATCAGTAAGGACAGCTACTTGTTGAGCTTGCTACCTCAGCAATTTATACCTGCTTATTTAACCTTGACTTAGTCCTCACCATAAATTCTACAAATATTACGATAAGATATTAAGATTTATGCGATTTTTGTTAACTTTGTTAACACTAGACCATGGGAAAAAGTTGAATCATACACTTCTAGGGACTTTTACGTTGGAAAATATCTAAATGAATCCGGTAAAAATGTTTGATTTTCAGCATGTATGTAGTCAGAGATGTCCCGAAGTCAAATATAACAGTCATTGTCAGGAATTATTTATTATCCAGCAACCCAAAAATCAAAGAATAAAGACATTTCTCTCACAAATTAGTGGTATTTTCTTTTTAATTTATAAGGGTCATGTAATGTTTTATACTTCTGGTGAATATAATCCAATCAGTCTTATTCTCATATATGTGTTTTGTATATACAGTTCCCTTTGTTAACACCTTATTTTGAAAAGCGAACGTAGTCACGTGTCTACTTCCTCTAACTTCTCCAAGGTGGTCTCTAGCTCTCCCGTCAGCTCCGTTCTCTTTATACATCCATGGTCAGCTCCATCGGGGCCGTTTCAATGCAGAGAACACAAATGTCAGTATCTGGGTGCTCTACAGTCGTAGCGTCGGCCCATTTGACCACGGAGATGAGAGTGACGGCCGGCTCGACCGCAACGTTACCGCGATACCATAACGTCTCCTGTCCGTGACAGAGTTAGCATGCAGCTTTAGCCGTGATGTGTAGCTCGGCTTTTCCTGCAAAACCCAAAGTGTTTCCATCCTTTACTGGATGTGTAGTGTTTACCACGCTGGATTTAACATGGGAGGGTGCAGGTCGTATCCACGTTGACCCTCCAACGTTTTAGACTTTCTGAGGTTTGTTTTGGTTGACGGATACGGAACGGATATGACGTCACGTTACTCAGACTACAACAATAAAAGCAATAACTTCCTTTCACCTCCGCATAGACTCAGATGAAGCAAATATATCGATCCTGGCATTAAAAGATCGATTTCAATATCTTAAAGGAAACCGCGATACATATGGGAATCGATTTTTCCCCCAACTTGTGTTTTTATGTAAATGTGTTTTAATGTACTCTTTTTAATAGCAGACTTTGCAAACCAAAGACAAATATCTGCCTTTTGCATGCAAAAAGTAGACAATAATAAAGTCTTTTCTATTCTATTTTAGTGGCAGAAATGCCAGAAGAGCTGAGAGGAGAAGAAGCCATTTTGTTTCTCTTCTGGCTGCGGTTTCTCCGACACACTGGCCAGCTTTATTTGTTGGGAGGAAACTAAATCAGAACGTAAACGGTTTAAAAGTAGGAGCACGCAGGCAGCAACTGTGGGCAGTCAGCTCTCAAAGCCAGGAAATGCCAAGGCCGCGCACTTTCTATGCCTTCTCTCACGTGTGTGTGTGTGTGTGTGTGTGCATCACAGTGCGTCCATATAGGTGTAAATGCTTCAGCGTGCACACGCCTGCTTTCAACCACTCCCATTGCATCCGTGTTCATACACACACACACACACACACACATATATATATAACCATGTCCCTGAAACTGACCATCCACACACACACACACACACACACACACACACACACACACACACACACCACTGTTTATACTCAGTTTCCTGTGTGTACGTGTGTGTGTGTGTGTGTGTGTGTGTGTGTGTGTGGGTGTGTGTGTGTGTGTTGCATTCCTGTGTAGCCAGTAGAGAGAGAGCTGGCTGCCAGAGCCGCCCAGTAATGTCACAGCATGTCCTTCTCTCGCTCAGTCTCAGTCTTTCTACCTCGTCTTTACTCAGCTGATTCTCACGCTTTTTAAATAAATTCTAATTTGCTTTAATGTCATGACGATAATTAAATACAGTATTACCGAAGTAATACTATAGTAAGCACTTTCGGGCATTTCTGCCTTTACTAGATAGAACAGTATCGAGCTAAAAGGAAATGATGATTCAAACGTTCTAAGTCAGAGTCTAATGAGGCACGTTACGATTACATACTTACACCCCTATTCACACCAAGATAAGCACGTATATGCAGGGTTTTTTAAACATGGGAAAACCCGCTAAAAGAGTCCTTCCCCACTGCCAGTAGCAGAAGCAGCATTAGTAATTAGTAGTGAAAATGTTACGGTGGTTACTTCTCTTTTTTATATCTGTTACTGTATTCAGTGTCTCTTTCTAACTGTCAAACCAGAGTTGGTGATTGTTGGAACTGTGAAAAGACGGGCCACCTCATCCTAGTACCACGGCTCCGGCACTGGTCCCTCCAGCCCAGACAGCTGAGTTAGCAAAGCTGGAGTTCTTCATCTGTTCTGTTCTGCTCCTACTAGTCCTCTAGTTAATCAATCTCAGAAGCTGACGTTCTCTCAGACGGATAAAAAAAATAAAAATGCTAAAATGGGTTGCCAAATACACTGAAGCTTTGTTTATACTCGTGCGAGACACCGTGACCTCCGAAGAGGGCGCAGGCACTACAAGCATGCACAGATGCGTTTATGCTCAGCGCGTTGTTCGTTGCAATATGCTCCGAAACAACGGGAGGCGTACAAACCAAATATTCTGTGGGTAAGCAAGATGTCAAAGAGTGTTACCGGAAAGGAAAGTAGGTTGCCTGGCAACAGTAGTAAACACCAAAATAACACCAATGTACGTACCGCCAAATATATTATATAACATAATAATATTTTATCGATTGACAGCCCTAATTTTGATTGTTAATTGTGAGTCCCTGCTCTGCTGTCATGATCTCTTTTCCACCCTCATTTTATTTTTTGTATTACAGAACAGGAAACCAGTATTTGTGATAAAGTATAAAATATTTGGTTTAAACATTAAACAGTTTTAGTTCTATTAAACCAAGAGAAATTGTTGTTTATTGTTCGTCGCTTCCTTTCTTGGATTGTGTGTGTGTGTGTGTGTGTGTGTGTGTGTGTGTGTGTGCGTGCGTGCGTGCGTGCGTGCGTGCGTGCGTGCGTGCACGCGTTGGGCGGAGGCGGGCCTGGTGACCCCGGCTGTCATGGCGACAGATGTTCCTCGCTCACATTCCTCGGCCCAGGAAGCAGGAATTCAAGCTATTTGCATTCTGGATTCTCCCATCTCTCTCTCTCTCTCTCTCTCTCTCTCTCTCTCTCTCTCCCTCTCTCCCTCCCTCTCTCCCTCCCTCTCTCTCTCTCTCTCTGTTGAAAATATCCAGGCCACATTTGTACCCTTGTCATAATGGTTGTGGGCCGCAGGCCGCCGAGTTATCCCAAACGCATAATCACCAGCCTACAAACTCTACACACAAACACACTCCGCTTTCTGATATTGCGTTGTCTCTCTGACCCAATTCTGAAACTCCAGCACGAGAAAATCAAATCCATATGGAGGACGTTCGGGAGCAGATGGATGGACATGCCGAGAGGGGACGGCGTCCATGCATCATTTCCACACAGAGCGCCATAAAACCTGTCTTCCTCCCCTCCTCTTCCTCATCCATGGCAGCAAAAGAAATCTCCAAGAGTGCAGCCATGCTTAAACGAGGTTACGCCTAAAAACGTATTACAGTGTGAGCCGAGGAAAGCCACGTACCCCGACATACAAACTAATGCATACACTGCTTCCAAGTCACGTCCTGTTGGCCTGCTCGTTACATAAACGCCGCAGTGTTTGCTTGCTCACACGGCGAAGGCTTTAATATGCTTAGCGTGCACCGGATTCCTGCTCGTACAGTAGAAGGCCTGTGAGGACGGCCGGGAAGTTCAGGGAAGGAAAGCGGCTGAACGCACCCCTCCTTCCCTTCCCTTCATTTCCTTTCTTTTCCCGTCATCTCGATGCGTGGCATGCCGCCCCCCCCACACCCTCGCTCCCCCTCCAAAACATTTCCTCCCTTTAAAAAAAAGAAAAAAAGAAAAAAAGAAAAGTGATTATGTAACGAGCCACATTGCTCTGTAATTTGCAGCTGGAGAAGACGGGAAAGACAAAGAGGAGGAGGAGGAGGAGGAAGACGAGGTTAGCTGATAAGAGTTGAGCAGAACAAATAGGGTTGCTTATAGAAGAGGCGAAGGAGAAATTATGTGAGGGGTGTTCAAGGACACAGTAGCTGATCTTAGGTGGCCATGATGGCTCTGGAATATGACTGAATAAGAAAAATACAGCTTAAAGACGTCCAGGTCAACACACAAATATTTACGAGAGAAAAACTCAGATACTCTTGGAGATTAAAGTGGCAAATTTAAGAGAAAAAAACTTGGATATTTTCTGAGATTAAATTTGCAAATTTACGAGAAAAAACGTTGATATTCTCGGAGATTTAAGTGGTTAATTCACAAGAAAAAAATAACAAATTTATGAGAAAGAAATTTGATATTTTCGGAGATTAAAGTGGCAAATTTACGAGAAAACAATTTAAAATTTACAAGAAAAAGAACTTGGATATTCTCTGGGATTAATGTCATAAATTTGCAAGAAAAAAAATCACAAATTTACAAAAAGAAAACTTGGGATATTCTCTCAGAATAAAGTTGTAAATTTATGAGAAAAAAATGTGGATATTTTCAGAGATTAAAGTCGTAAATATACCAGAAAAAAAAAAAATTACAAGAAAAAAACGTGGATAAACAGTGGGTTTATTTTTGTTAAGTAAGACTGAACTTCGACGCTCTGGAATATGCTTGAAAAAGAAACAAAATACAGCGCGGTGGTCTAAAAATGCAGGCTGTATGTCAGAGGAGCTGTAAGCCGTCCCAGAGCAACGGTACTAACGTGTTATTAATGACACACAAATATTAGAACAATCAAAGTTTGCCGTCTTGGTTCGGACCACGGAGCCTCTGTGTTGTTGTTTTATAAATGTAGACGCAACTTAACCCATTCAGCACAACGTGATTGGTTGATGCCGTTATTTATGGAGCGAAAGCTCAGAAAAATCAACCTTGTTCTGAAAAAAAAGTCGCTTCATCTCAAGGGGTTTATCTGGATATAATCAATTTCATATATTGGTACAATTAATCAAAATGTGTAAGAAAGAAAGAAACGTATATGGACGGAGACAAAGAGTCTGACGGAGCAGAGACAGAGGAGGAGGAGGAGAGGCGACATGTTGGGTGGCGACTGGACTGCAGCAGGAGGAGGAACTGTTCCACCCTGCTGCCATTGAATGTTCACTTCCTGTTTGTATTGACTCTGCCAGCGCCGCTCTGGTCCATTCACAAATGGTGGAAGCAATGGAGGTCAACCGGCCGGCATCGAAGCCGAGGAAATGGCTGCCGTCGGAGCCTACGAGGTATTCACAGTTTCTTCTGTTATCTCCGACAGATGTTTGAAATGCACCGGAGGAGCAGCGGCGTCTAAAATAACATTTCAATGCTCTCCAGCCAAACCAAGCCAACTTATTCACTATATTTCTGCATTGTCAGATCAAAAACAGAAACTGATATTCAATACTGATGATTGTGAGACACCAAACATACAAGCCATGCCAACAACAGCCCGTTGAAAGCTTGTTTCCTAATAAAACATGCAACTCTGTAAACTTTAATGTCTTCAGGGTCAATAAAGGATAAGTTCATTTGAAAGACAGGAAAAAATATTACGATTTTAAAACGAAAATACCATCAAATATCAACTTCCTACATCAACGTATTAAGGCCATTGTAGGTTTAAAAAATAACAATTTGTAGCCAGGGGATGGGGGTAATATTGAGACAAAAAAAACGCAGAATTTTCCAGATTTAAGTCATAAATGTACGAGAAAAAAACTCTGATATTCTCTAGGATTAAAGTGACACATTTACGAGAAAAAGTTCACAACTTTAAGAGAAAAAAAATGGATATTTGATGAGAATAAAGTGGCAAATTTACAAGAAAAAACTCGGATATTCTTTGAGATTAAAGTCGTAAATTTAAGAGAAAAAAAACTCAGTGATGTTTTTCCCCTTTTTGCTTTAAATACAAAACAATGCCAAAATATCAGCATGTTTCTTTTCTCTCGTCTTTATTTGAATATTTGGTATTTAAGGTAATCCAAAAGTAACAGAAAGTAATCCAGTTACATTACTTTAATATCGTGATACTTGGATTAGGTTACTGACTACATATTTAACCGGTAATTAGTGTTTGTATTGGAATACATCTTTAAAGTACCCCTCCCAACCCCGGTAGCAACAGACCCACATTAACGCGACCCTCATTGTGTTGTTGTTGCTATTGTTGGATTGAAAGTGCGTTTAGTTTCAGCTCCAACGACACGGACCAACATGATGAATTCTCTAATCCTGAACAGGTGCAATGAATTGTAATAGTCCACTTACATACTCTGTGTTTAACAGCATCAAATCTGATTTTTTTGGACATGCATCAAAGACATTTCACAAATAAAAGAAATTTCCAAACCTAAGTGAAACTATAAATATTTTATATTTTTGTGGATATAATGTTGTGGTGTGATGTTTTGACATCAACTCTGCTTCACCTCCAGAGAAGTGACCCCTGATTAACAGCATCCACATGACGCCTCCACTCAGTGATGTCTGAGTGTTAACGGAGGCCCTCGCTACTTCCCGTGGAAACTCTCTCCCTCCTCGCTCCTCGCCTTTCTCCAGAGACGTTTGATGGCGCTCTCGCATTCCTCCAGCGGGACAGAGGGAGTGAACGCCAAACAGTTTCCCAGTTGGGAAATCCACCTGATATTTCAACATTTCAACGCTCGGGCCGGCGTTACGTAACCGCAGCGCTGCATAATTGGCAGGGGAGACTTGTATTGTATTGCATATAAGAGCGTACGGCGCTCTGGACTAATTTCATTAAAAGATTAAGATCATTAATGGCTACATTTATTTTTAATACTATTTTTGCTGCATTTAATGACATATTTATTTATTTATTTTTTATTTTGGCAGGTTCCGTCCTCCATAGAAAGATCCTAATACAACTACAGATATTAAAGGGATGGTTAGTTCGGTATAAACAGTTTAAGAAAAGTGCAGCATTCAAAGCACATCCTCGTGCCCAGAACAGAACCATATCATCCCTACAAGAGACTGTAAAGACACAAACCCATGGAGGACGGAACCTCGCCTAAATAAATTCATTAATTAATAAATAAATAAATAAATAAATATGTTATTAAATGTTGCAAAAATAATATTAAAAATGAATTGATAAAATGTGACATAAATTGATATTTGTTTTTATTTATCTTTATATTAATTCCCTTATTTATTCACTTTTCTGTTCTACTCTTTTATTTATCTAGGTATTTATTTTAAATGTATTTTTTTATTTTTTATTTTATTTATTTATAAATGCATGTATCTATTTTTGTATTTATGCTTTTATTTATTTATGCATAATTTTCACTTTGCATTTCACCCCTTATTTATTTCCCCAAACTTTTTATTTATGTATTCTCTTCTTTACAAGTTTCTTTTTATATTTGGGCTTTCTGCCTCATTATGCAAATGAGGGGGCTGTCAATAAAATAAAATAAATTAATACAAAATAAATACAGAAATAAATAAAAGGGAAAATTAAACAGAAGAGTAAATAAATTAATACAAAGATAAATAAATAAAGAAGCAAATTAAAAGAGAAATATTAATTCATGTCACATTTTATCAATTAATTAATGGTTACATTTATTTTTAATAATATTTTTGCTGCATTTGAAGACATATTTTTTTTTTTTTATCGAGTCATTTATTTATTTATTTTTTTATTTTGGCAGGTTCCGTCCTCCATACACACACACACGCTCACACACACTCTCTTCCCCTCTCTCTGGCTCACCTGGTCACAGCCGGCGTTGACCAGCTCCTGCAGCATCTGCCGGTTGACCTCTCCGGCGCCCGCTGGGTGTCCCGACCCGGAGGACGGGCCCGACTCATTGGCGAAGGGCATGAGGGACTTGCGGATTTCCCGCAAGGCATTCTGGTAGTTGTTGAACTTCTGCGGGGGTCGGAGCTGCTGCTGCCGGCTGGCTGTGTCTTTCCCGCTCTTGCAGTCGGCTCCTCTGCCGCCGTCGGTCCGGGAGCTGCCCCCGTGCAGCGCCTGGCTCACCAGCTTGGCCGGCTGCTTCAGACCCTCCTTGATCTCCTGGAGCCTCTGGCGAGTGTTGCCCACGTACGGGGCTGCTGGGAAAGTCTTGGGCCTCATGGCCTCAGTGCCCAGGGCAGGCACCTACTCTACTAGGGAAACACACACAAACTGGCACTCCCGCCGCTACCGCTGACCTAAATACTAAATAGTCTCCTGGAGGGCAGATCTGGGAGTCCTCCTCGGTGTCCCCGTTTGTTTGTGTCTCTCGTTGTGTTTCTGCTTCCTGCTGATGCTGGCGGGCTGGATGGACGTGAGGTGTGTGGAACTACAGGCGGTCCATGCTGTGGCTTTCAAGGCTCAGGTTCCAGCTTGTTCCAGGAGATGCAGCCGGTCACGAGGGCACCGCGGAGCCAAACCATGATGCCGCCAATCTTCGCCTGCGGAGGAAGGGATGGAGTTAGAGCATGGAGGACTATGGTCATGCATGGCGTTCTTCGGAAAGTTGTGCTTTTAATTTAAAAGACCAAATGTGTAGAAGTGAACCAGAAAGGTTTAAAAAACAACACACATTCTGCTGTAATAGAAGGTAAAGGCGCCAGTAGCAAAAAACAGTGACGTAGGTTACCACAGTAAGCTAATCAATAAGGTCATGAATAATGTGAACACTAGCTCTAGCTGAGTCAAACTGAAAGGGTTAGTTTGGATTTTTTAAGTGGGGTTGTATGTTTACTCATGTGCTGTGAGGTAAAATGCCTGTTTTTGTGAATGTATTCTGGTGGCTTTGAAGAGAGCGATATAACGGCATCAGTTCCCCGTCAGAAAGATCTGTCTGACGGCGAGGTAAAGCGACGTATTTTAAACGTATTTTAGACAACAACAAAAAATAAAAAGTGTACACTATATTGAGAATATTTTCAACGCTTTACCTCGCCATGAAACAGCCCTTTCTCACGGGGAACTGAAGCCGTTATATCCCTCTCTTCAAAGCCACCAGACTCCATTCACAAAAACATAAATTCTACCTCTCAAAATACAGGAGTTGCTGCTCTACCGCTGCCTCTATCGGTTAGTCTGTTTGTATTATTGTGTGACTTTCTGATCCGAACTAACGTGGCGTCCACAGCAGTACATTGCTCAACTTCCGGTGTTATGTCAAAGTCTGCTCCCCCGTCAAATAGTGTTTCCTTCCTGTTAAAATGATAGCGCCCCCTTCCGTGGTTAGAGTTATGGATAAGGGTTGGTTCAGGTTTAGGTACAGTACTCCTGTCTGTTTCTCCAAACTTGAAGCGTATGGAAGTTTTTATTGGACTTTAATAGATAGTAATCCACAGATGTGTACCATGATCCACAAATATTTCACTATCCACAAACATGTATTTTTGTATTTGCGTTGTGTAAAGTCACATCCGCAAAAATACAGGGCGATTTGCAAATACGCAAAACTTACTCTCTAATCACGTATTATAATGTATTATAATTCCACATAAAAAAAATGTTATAGGTTTACAAGTAATGTTATATATACGCATTTGTGCATCTATTTGTACACATGGAATGATATTTGCACATTTATGGATCAATTTTGGTGCTAAAACATAAACACTTTGACCAAAATTTGAATGTTTGGATTTGAATACATCAGGAACACCACTGGGTAGCTACAGCACGATATAAAAACCTAAAAAAACACAAAAACAATGGACCCGCCCTTTAAATATGTTGGCAACTCAAAGCCTAAATTACTACTTTTAACGCATCATACATGTTGATTATTTAACAATACCCATATAACATGTGTAACAGGGTTTAAATGAACGTAAACATCACATATAGTTAAGATTTTGAGCAGAAGTTCACCGTCTTTAAACGTCCTGCCAACAAGTATTAAAGGTTTGATTAATAAAAGAATGAATGTACAAAAAAACATCCCTCCCTACAAGGTTTCATACATTTCTTCTGTGACGTCACATCACATGTTATCTGGTATTTAAAACAAGCTCTATTCAGGTCAAAAACTCAAAACATAATGACTTGATTTTCAGTCCTGGTTCCAGAATGTGACAAACATCACATGGTGGGACCAGTTTGAGACTGGTGAAACCTGGAGTTGTGAAGCAGCAGGCCTACTGGTGCATACCAAATGTATAAATCAGGAATGCTAGGGGTCATAAAACACCACCTGCCCCCCCCCATCTGCACCCCATCGATGCATAGCAGCGGTTGCACAAGTCGGCCCCTGTCACTGCATACTTGTGCTCCGTGGTCATCGGTAAACACCCTTGTGAGAGCGCAGAGCTCCGACGTGGGGGTCAAAACAAGCCAGCGGCCCTCCCTCCCTGCCTGCGTCAGCCTCGCTGCCTCTGATGCTCCCCAGTGAGCAGACATTTAACAGTCTTATCTGGAGGAACGCACGCCGCATTCTGCCACAGCGGCGTTACTCCTCCGGGGGCCGACGGGATGACGTGGGGAGAGTTAAATGCACATGTTCCTGTCAGGAGCCTCACGTGAGGACCGTTATGTTAAAACATCCTGGCTGACACAATGAGATGTGAGGTGTTCAGAAGGTTTCTGCTGCATTAAATAGAGAGAAGTCAGACTGGGACGGTTCACCTATCTCCTGATTCCATACCATCACGGTACTTGGGTGTCGATTCGATATGTATTGAGATTTTTGTTAACTTTTTTAACACTATCACAGGGGTCAGATCTTCAGCTCCTCTCCAGTGGCTCCCTGTGGAGTTTTAAAAATGGAATTGAATAACTGTTCTTTGTTTACATTTTTATTTTTATTCATCATTGTTGTAGGTCTATGGTACGACGGTACGACGGAGTAATAGGGCCACATCGAGGAAAAAAAAAAAATCAGAGATTTCGACAATAAAGTTATAACATTATGAGAATAATGTCCTAGGTTTCTGAGAAAAAAAGTCGTAGTATTATGAGAATAAAGTTATAAAAGTGGCAGTACGTCAAACCTGCAAAAAAGTGGAGGATGTGACGATGTTAGTCCATATCTGATCTTCTAAAAAGGACAAAATCATACTAAATATATCTATCTGACCCTTGTCACTATATGTGACTTGCCCTGAAGTAACAGTTTATACAGTATGACAAAATAGAGATTACGTAATGTTTGCATTTCTAAGTTCATTATCTTGAACGCGAGTGACCAAACCTGGGGGAACATCCCAGGTGATTATGTGGGAGGAAAGATTTTCACTTTTCACCATTTATTTATTTCTTTAGTTTTGGGATCCACTAAAATAAAGTGTCACGTTCCTAGCCAAGCAACACCTCTTAACAGAAGACCTGAAACTGAGTGAGCGGCTCCCAAGCTTTAAATCTGTTCCTCAGCCAGAGGAAGGTTTCCGGATGTCTGGTCTCCAGATACTGATCTGGTTTGTTACCTACATGGAGGAACTACCAGACACAATCACATCCTGGCAGGTTTCAGCACTGCTGTGGTTTTATAAATCTTGTCTGCTATTCAAACTATTATTGTTAAGCAATCAACCTTTAATTGATCTGGCTGTGTTTCTAAAGGTCTGATTGTCAGGTAGATTAGTAAAAGAATGTATTTGGGCCACAATTATGCTGACACATGAAAATAATTGATGGGCGAAAGGCTGAAGACATTTCCTCCATCACATCTGTTATTTCACACATCAGGACACCTTTTTATGCTCACACCATGCCCATCTACCAGCACGGAATTCTGATAACCAATCAGAAACAAGTATTTCATGTTGCCATGGTGCAGAGTTCCAAAGTGGGAGGAGTTCTTAGAGGGTTCCGGAACTAAAAGTAATTCAATGTTGCTAACGCCAACCTAAATCTACGGGAACATTCCGTGGTTTAAATCAGTTCACTATTGTTTTTTTTTAGTCTATTTTGGTTGACAACAATAGAACTGCAACAATAAAGTATTTTAAATTTACTACAACTCTGATTCACACCTCTGACTGGCTTCTTCTTCAGAGCAAAATGGCGACAGCAGTAGTAGTTGTAGTATTTAGAGCTATCCACCACACGCCACACTGACATAAAAACAACAGGATTTCTCTGACAACTTAAGTTAAAAAACTTTAAATTGATGGGTCATAACCATAGATATGGTTTCGTCCGAATTTTGCATACTATGCACTACATACCCAATATGTGTACCATCGTTCAACATACACTTCCCGAAGAGCCTCCTTGCCGGTTGGAGACGCGTAACCATGGTAACCCGTGCTAACCTCATGTGACCAAAACGATGATTTGTGAGAATCAAATTCTGAATTAATTTAAAATAAAGTATATGTTACGCCTAACAAAGTGAAATCTTATACTTATAGTTAAGCGGAAGAAGCATTATGGATGTTACAGAGCCCTCAATTTGCTGGTTTCATACATACTAAAATATCTCACCTACTGTTTTAGCGTACTAAATAGCATGTTAGTGTGGAATTTTGGACACAACCTTGGAGTAGAACTTGACTAGTACAAAAGAAAATGGCAGCTGTTGTTAGTTGTGACAGAGACAACCACACACGTCACAGAGCCGAGTCGACGTCTGTTAAGGCCAAGTCATACTTTCTTTCTTCCTAAAGGACAGCCGGCATGAGGGGACTACACGCACACACGAGACGCCAACGCTGTTGTTTTACGGAGGTCAGCCCGCTACAACGGTTACAATGGCAACGGTACACATAAGAATGGCCGCCGCTCTGACCATCCTGCTAAGTGGATTTGAACACTGAGGACGCCATTCAAAGAAAGACTTTCAAATGTGAGTTTACAGCGAGGGAAAATACCACATGTGAAGGTTTTGGTCGTGTATGTAATGGAATATTCTAGTGTAGATAGATTCTTATTAATCTCAACCATATCGCCCAGCGTTAGATCACAGCGTTCACACCAAAGTAGCCAAACATAAGAAGCCCTTGAACTACTAACACCCCCCCGCCGCCTCCTCCCTGCCAGACTCTGTCTCTTTGGGTCATTTCTAAGAAGGACACAGCCCTCACTGTTTGTACAGATAAAACTTTGTATAGACAAAAACATGTTGTTTTTTTATATTGGTGGGTGGTGTTGGGTTGGTGGGGGGGAGGGCGGGGACCACGGTGCCAAGCTGCATAAATGTTGCCCCATCTCTGGGATCTCTCGCCTCCATTCCTGTGATGCTTTAGGCGCCATGTCCAACCAATGAGCATTCCATTCCACAAGTAACTACAAGTCAACTCATACCACTGTTGAATCATGGGACAGTCTGGGACAGTCTGGGACAGTCTGTGCTGACCAAAATAAACCAAAAAAAAACACAAGATATAAGGATGATCTATGTCTGCAGATAGGAGGTCCAACCTTTAACATTTACCAGAGAAAAATATGTGCTGAAAACCACGACTCATATACGTACATCAACAAACACACAACATACTTCCATACGTAACCCCTAACCTTCAACAATACATACCTTAGACTTA
The DNA here is from genome assembly GCF_043250625.1 of Sebastes fasciatus. Classification (NCBI taxonomy): domain Eukaryota; kingdom Metazoa; phylum Chordata; class Actinopteri; order Perciformes; family Sebastidae; genus Sebastes; species Sebastes fasciatus. Next base: position 30,553,516 of record NC_133808.1, on the reverse strand, counting down.
TCTCTACTCTGACTCAACGCTAAACTTAACCTCTGACTCTACATTGGACCACACGCAACCTGAAAACAGGCAGAAACATTCAGTTTCGCAAAAATATGCACACTACATGCTACAAAAACAGAATAAAAATGAATAAAACTGAATACAAATCCATCGTAAAGTGTCGTTTAGTCTGATGCCGAGTCTTTAAATCTAGGCTAGATTTTTGTAAAATAATTTTGCGTTCCTTCACCAGATTTCACAATGGCGGCCGCGTCACAAACTTTCTCATTTTACAGCTAAAACGTACATTACAAGATGATTCTGAAAACATGTGAGGAGAGAAATAGGCATTAATGTAACAGAATATTGATTAATATTTGATCAGCGCTGCCTAGTTTGACTCTTTGGTCGGAGTTCAGAGTGATTGACAGCCGGCTCTCATAGACGGCAGCTGGACAGCAGACCTCAGATCAGCTCTTACTGCTTGTTTTCCTCCGGTCTGTGAAATCTTGCAGATGCCGCTAGGAGCATCGGAGGACACCGGAGGACACATGATTTTTTTCTGGTTACCTGTTTCATGTACTACTGTCACGATATAGCGATCGTTTTATAAAAAAAATCTCGCCTACTGCTGCTTTAAAAGGTAACAATAACATAAGTTTATAGGTTTATAATAACAATTTATAAATGGTGAATTGATAGTTAATTAAACTTAGTTAAAGGTCCCATATCGTGCTCATTTTCAGGTTCATACTTGTATTTTGTGTTTCTACTAGAACATGTTTTCATGCTGTAATGTTAAAAAAACAAAACTTTATTTTCTTCATACCGTCTGTCTGAATATACCTGTATTCACCCTCTGTCTGAAACGCTCCGTTTTAGTGCATTTCAACAGAATTGAGTTGCTAGGCAACAGTTTGGGTCCATGTTTACTTCCTGTCAGCTGATGTTATTCACATCAACTGCAACAGGAAATAAACTGGGACACATTTAGAATGTTTATGTTTAAAACCGGGTAATGGGCTAAATATTGTATATTTGTGACATCACAAATGGACAGAAATCTTAACGGCTTGTTTCAAACCCACAATTTCTGAATACGGGCTGTGTGTGTTTCTTTGTATACTGAGCGTTTTGACAGTATTTATAAAGCACTTAAACCTGCTTTATAACATAAAAAGACATGAAAATCTCACTTTTTACAATACGGGATCTTTAACAAATATTGCGATTTCCTCCTCATCCTCAGCCATATTGTGACATCGATATAATTTTGAATAATTGTGCAGCCCTAGAAGACATATGTTCTGGTATCTTAGTAATGTTTGGTAATGTTCCCAACTGCTGTCAGACTTTATCAGATAATATCTAACCTGTTTAAGAGATTTGATGAAATTAAGGAGCGATAAAGACACAACTTCCTAAACTCCCTATATCCTTTGATGCAATATATATATATACATATATATATATGTATATATACCTCAAGTGCAACTACCTTTGTTTACATTTTATTTATTACATCTACCCTACCTATTTTACAAGTAAAATTACCTCTGTTTACATTACATCTACTTTACCTATTTTATTCCTGTTTTATTTGCTTTATAACTATGTGTGTGTGTTTTATCTGTTATATGTTTCACCTGCCTCGTTTAGTCTTGTTTTAAAGCACTGACCAGGAGTGGCAACTGTGAATCTCGCTGTATTTAATACGATGACAATAAAGCTTTCTATTCTATTCTATTCTAAACAGTAGAGGGAAACTTACTACAGTTAAAAGGTCTGTATGAGAAACAGAAAGATTAGTCTGTCAGTGAACAACAGAACGCTAAAGTGGTGTGTTTCCCTTCCTGGACAGATGATTTTAATATATTTCATGTGTGAATATGCAACTTCAGCATTCAAAACATCCCCTATGAGATGTACAGGTGACGCCACAGACACTCTACCTGTCTTCTTCTTCTTCTACAGTCTACTACGGTGTGAGTTTACATCTAGTGGACACACAGCGGCCGTCTCATCCCAGATTTCAACCAAGCGTCTTTGCTATTTTGCCACCCTGTTTGTTGTTTTCACCACACAGTTTAAATGGCCACAGCCAACATCTGTGTGTGTGTGTGTGTGTGTGTAGTCCGGTGGTGATTTCCCACTACAGTCATCCCTGCTGTGGTTCTTCCCTGACAGATGCCTCCGCACCGCCTGACACAATGAAACCCAGCTGTGGCCTCATACCTGACAACAGCCTCAGTATAATAATAATAATAATAATAATAATAATAATAATAGTAATAGGCCTAATTGTTTGTTAAAATCTGGGTTTTCCTGCTGTCAGGTGAGAACAAACCAAACACCTGAACTGATAAAAAAACTGCAGTACTGCCAATCAGATGTAGTAGAAGTGTGTGAAACAGAAAGTGTGAGTGTAGTAGTAGTAGTAGTAGTTGTAGTAGTAGCACACCTGAATGAAACACATGGTTGCATCAGTGCCAAACTATGCAGGTCTTTAGGCTTGGAATAAGAGTAAAATAGAGCATACATTTTTAACACTTTTTCCCCTTTTATCTAACAAACTCAGGTACTATTTCACCCATTGTGGCATCTGTGAAATATACAAAATAATCCACTAATTCAGAGATATTTATGTGTCTTTACAGCCTGTTTTTTTAGTGTTGTGCATGTAGAAACTCCACTAAAACACTGAAATGAATGCAGAGTGTTCAATATAGATAGCTGGATGTGTTTTACTATAACTCAGAGGTCCCTAACATGGAGTTTGGGCCCCTGAAATGGGGGGTATGCAGCACAAACATGGCAACTTCCAGCATAACTGCAATAACTTTAAGGAGATAATGTATAAAAACAGACTATTCTGTGTTTAAGTGTGTGAAACAGAAAGTGTGAGTGTAGTAGTAGTAGTTGTAGTAGTAGCACACCTGAATGAAACACATGGTTGCATCAGTGCCAAACTCTGCAGGTCTTTAAGCTTGGAATAAGAGTAAAATAGAGCATACATCCTGAGCATTTTTAACACTGTTTCCCCTTTTTACCCAATAAACTAGGATACATTTCACCTATTGTGTCATCTGTGAAATCTACAAAACAATCCACTAATGTAGGGTTCATTTAATAACTCTTTACAGCCTGTTGTGTATGTAAAAAAACTCCACTAAAACACTGAAATGTGTTCTGATATCAAAATCTACAGAGATATCTGGATGTTTTTTTTTACTGTAACTCAGAGATCCCCTAACATGGGCCCCTGAAATGGGGGGTATGCAGCACAAACATGGCAACTTCCAGCATAAACTGTAGGTAATGTATAAAACAGACTATTCTGTGTATAAGAGTTGTGCTAAAGCTTTAAAACCGTTACAAAATGGTGTCTAACAGTGTTTTCCTGCAGCCTCTGGACATGAAAACGGTCGGAAACTGCTGTTTTTATGATCCTGTGGCCTTCAACAACTATAACCAACAGACTGGAGCTGCAACACCACAACATTCCTAATGTATGCACAAACAACTCAGCTATTCCTCTTATAATAAACCTATACAGAAAAAACATGTTCTATTATCACTTTATAACATGAAGGAACTTTTCCCCTCAGCAACAAGTCGAGTAAATCAGATCCAACCAGCAGCAGCACTCCTCCCAGAAGCAGCTCCTCTTACCATGTGATGTGATAGAAGCAGCAGGAATAACCATGTATTAAATCCTTTATATAAAGTTCCTATAAAGATCCTCAGAGCTCAGAGGAAGCTGGTAGATGTGATGAAATGAGCCTCCATTTTCTCCCCAGACTGCAGCAGCAGGAGGAGCAGCAGGAGGAGCAGCAGGAGGAGCAACAGAGAGAGGAGAAGAAGTGAAGAAGTGAAGCACAAAGTTGGACTCTGGCTACATTGTTCACATTCCTGCAGGACACGTGACGCACCGACGCACGTCAGCAGAGCGACAAAGATCGTCTAGTGAAGAGAAAAACAGGATCTCTCTCTCTTTGTTTTTGTTTTAGTTTGGAGCAGCTAATGATTTGTAGCAGTTTATCCAACTTTTGTACCTAATATTTTATAGATTTTTTTTAATAAAAAACAACAAATCAAATGACTCCTATATGGATATGGAACTGTCTGCCAGGCTTTTGATTGAAAATTACATTTATAGACATTATTTATATCATTTTCTTTATTTATTGTATTTAAGTTGTACATTTTAATTCAAATGTATTCTTATGGTATTAATCACTTATTGTATTGTATTTACGCTGAAAAATATTATAGACATATTTATACTATTTTATTCACTTATTTTATTGTATTTAAGTTGTACATTTTAATTCAAATTTATTGTTATTTTAATAATTACTTATTTTATTATATTTACGCTGTAAAATATTATATACATTATTTATATTACTTTATTCACTTACTTTATTGTATTTAAGTTGTACATTTTAATTTTATTTTATTGTTATTTTATTAATCACTTATTTTATTGTATTTAGGCTGTACATTTTTTATTCAATTTTAATTTGATTTTAGGACTCACTTATTTATTTGTATCTAAGCTTTAAAATGTTATTCTATTTTATTGTTATTTTATTAATCACTTATTTTATTGTATTTAAGATGTACAATTTTATTTCATTCTAATAATCACTTATTTTAATATATTTAAGCTGTACATTTTTATTCTATTTTGTTTTATTTTATTAATCACTTACTTTATTGTATTTAAGCTGTAATTTTTTTATTCTATTTTATCATTATTTTATTAATCACTTATTTGATTGTATTTAGGCTGTACGATTTTATTCTATTTGATCATTATTTTATTAATCACTTAATTTATTAATCACTTATTTTATTGTGTTTAAGTTGTTAAATTGTATTCTATTTTATTATTTTATTAATTTAGTTTTAAGTAATTTATAAGTCATATACAAGTCATACAATAATACATTTGAAGTGGGATATATTGCCAAAATATGCGTAAAAATTCAGGTGTGTCACAATTTTCTAAAGGGAAAATGTCAACAGTCACAGTGAGATACTTGCTTGCTAAATAATATTAGCATTAACATTTTACTGGGCTCTGTTATAGTCCATATTAACTAGGAATTTGTCCTAATGGCATACATTTCTGTTTGTAGGAAAATAAGACAATCTGGTGAAAACAGCTTGCATTGCTGTCAACCACCAGGGGGCGCCAAAGGCTGACATTTTAAAATTCTACACACAGTGACTTTTAAAAAAGCATCAGAGTGAGAGGTCTCACTCTTTTCCTCCTCTCTGACCGCACATATTCTAGGAGGGGCTTCCTGCAATACATTTCTCCCTCTGATATATATATATAATATATATATATATATATTATATATATAAATAATGATAATAATATATATATATAATTTTGTATTTAAAATATATATAATATATATATATATATATATATTATATATATTTTTTTATATACATTACTCAGTCTTGGGAGGAATCTTTACCAATGAGCCGATAAGAGGCCATGAATCATGTGAATGCAAAACAAAAGATTTTGACTCTATTTTAAATTATATAAACACAAAAAGAGGGGACAGAACAAGGTACCTGGAAACTTAAAATACCTGTATATATACATACAAAGACACAATGCATTTCCCAAACTTTAATTTTTCAGTCACAGAGGCAATAATGAAGAACAAGAAATTAAACTTTTAGGGAAGTTACACATGCACCCATAACAATAATGGGAAAACAGCATGGCAATAGAGGTGTAGTGTATAGAAGAAGAAGAAGAAGAAGAAGAAGAAGAACAAGAACAAGAACAAGAAGAAAAAGAAAAAGAAGAAGAAGAATGGTACTTTTATTGATCCCCTGAGGGGAAATTAAATGTTTTCAGTCTTTTATGTTAAGGTAATATAAGGTGCGAGATAAACAGAAAATATTGGGTTTACAAAGATGATGGACATCATTCGCATTTTCACGTTTGCCACCGTAGTTCTCCAACATGCTTGGCGCACGGGAGAAGTTTCAGTTGGTTGCAATCTGCAACCACACCTCTAGATGTCGCCAAATCCTACACACTGCACCTTTAAGATTACCAAATATCTAATTACTTGACATCATTTTGAATTTATACTCATTAAATGGTAGACAGGTGAAGAGCATAACACATAAAAATGAATGGGAACATTTCTTACTGTACACACACACACATTTTTGTGAATAATGGACCATAGTCACACGGCGGTCATTTTGCTCTTGCGTCACGCTCTGGGTGGGAAGGACCAATTCACCGTATCTATACAGCTGTCTGACTCGTTTCCAGAGATCCTTCCCACCCTGAGCGTGAAGTAAGATCACAACGGCTGCTGTGTGAATCTGGTCCATGAGGGATGTTGACCGTTTATGCACATTTAGTAACCAGAAAAGGGTCTAAAGCATATTGCACGATGCAAAAATAAATATTTGTAGAAATCGCTGATTTGTAACAGCAGTACCAGCTTTACAAACTAAGGCACCAGCAACGCAAGACGAACAAAAGATGCATCTCAATACGCAGGGTCTTGTTTCACGCAAGTAATGAAGGATATAAAAACATATTTTTTTCAGTTTATGTGACTACATGTAAGCCCGTATCTTAGCGTAATTTGACAAACAATTAAAAACATGAAAAATGCATTTCTATGGCCGGGTAACTTGTAAAATAGCCTGCAGCCTTGTAGTTAACAGAAACGTCTCTGTGGCGGGTGATCACGGTTAAAATCAATTAGAATAGAACGCACTGAACAAAGCCGATGACAATTAAAGAGTCACTAATTAAATGTACATTCTCAGCTAATGCGTCACTGCTCATTAACAACACTTCAGTGTCTGTGAAAAAGACAACAACAGTCCGTTTACACACATCTTTCAATCACTTGTAATGATACTTTGATTCCGTATGACTGATGCAGAAGCATTTAAAATATATAATCCTGCTCCCCGTTATGTATGGAGTACAGAACCTGCCAAAATAAAAATAAATAAATAAATGAATAAAGTCATTAAATTCAGTAAAAATAATATTAAAAATAAATGTAGCTATTAATTAATTGATCAAATGTGACATAAATTTATTTCAATTTGCGTCTTTATCCATCTTTTATTCCCTTATTTATTCCCTTTTCTGTTTAATTTTCCCTTTTATTTATTTATCTACTTATTTTTATTTTTACATTTGTTTTAATTATTTATTTTTGCATTTTTTAAATTTATTTTGCATTGATTTTTTTTTATTTATTTCACATTTATTTTGAATACACCTTATTTATTTCCCAAAACATATTTATTGCTGTATTCATTTCTTTTTACATTTCTGCCTCATTATGCAAATGAGGGGGTTGTCAATAAAATTAAATAAATAAAAAATGATTACATTTAAAAATTAATAAAAATAAACATTAAATTCAAATTAAACAGAACAGTTAATAAATGAGGAAAAAAAATTAAAACAGAAATAACAATTTATGTCAGTTATTGTTAGTCATAAAGACTAGCAAAAATAATATTAAAAATAAATGTAGCCATTAATTACTTGATAAAATGTGACATAAATTGATATTTGTTTTAATTTGTTTATTTATTTATTTATCTTTGTATTTATTCCCTTATTTATTCTTGTTGTATTGTATTCTTATTGTTTAATTTTAATTTGTTATGTATTTATTTGTTGCAATTCTTTTATTTTTAAATATATGTATCTATTTTGGTATTTATGCATTTATTAATTTATTTCTGCACAATTTTCATTTTGTATTTCACCCCTTATTTATTACCCCAAACTTATTTATTTATGTATTCTTTTTTTATACATTTTTACATTGCTGCCTCAATATGCAAATCAGGGGGCTGTCAATAAAAAAATTAAAAAGGAGAAAATAAAATTTTATAAAAAATATATACAGACAAATCAGGGGGCCACCAATGTAATAAAACAAATAAAAAATAAATGCAAAAAATAAACAAATACATTTAAAATTTTTATAAAAATAAATACAAAAATAAATAAAGAGGAAAAATTACACAGAAGAGTAAATAAATAAGGGAATTAATACAAAGATAAATAAATTAAAAAGTAAATTAAAACAGAAATATAAATTTATGTCACATTTGATCAATTAATTAATGGCTACATTTATTTTTGCTGCATTTAATGACATATTTATTCATTTATTTTTGATTTTTTGCAGGTTTCATGCTCCATAATTAACATGTTTGTATCCCTGCATGAGAAAGTGCATTACTATGCATGCTGCTCTTGTTATTTTGACCTGTTTTGTATCTCTTTGTATGGTGTATACTGTTGTTGATTTATAAGTAACAGCTGGTTGAATCAACCAGTGAAGTCAGCTGCTGTAGTACTTGTTGGGGATGAAAAGGACTTGCATTGCACAGGATTGGATTAGTTGGAACACCGCCTGCACCACCCAAACTGCTGTTTATATACCTCATATTTAGAAAATGGCTAATGAAGATGAATTTTAAAAGGTATTTTTTTACTCACACAGCAATCATTCAAAGCCTAAATAAATAAAATAACATCCTTTGCAATCCTGCCATTCGTTGTCAGTTGAGTTGCACAAGTTAATGACATCACATTTTAGCAATGTGGTTTCTGGATTTGCTCTGACCTAGATAACAGGGAGTCACATACACTCTACAGTAACCATGTAGTGGTGTTGACACTGGGATGCAGTGGGCAACTCGTCAAATGCCGACACTTGGTCAGAGGTCCGACGCACCGAGGCACCCTGAAGCGTCTTTTTGAGACGCAACGGGCTTTCAACTAACTCCAATGTGAACCCATCCACGGCATTATTAGACGCTCAGAGCAACTGACGTTTTGCAGTGGAGGAACATGGAATAAGGTCCAAAGCAGTAAAGGGAACTTAAATGACCAGCATTAAGGAGCACTAGGCGTCTCTGTACGAGTCACTCTAGCGGAGCAGCAGAGATGCACAGGTTGTTTAAGGCACAAGCAACTTGCACAATCTTATCAAAGGTCGAGAGGTTCGAGGTGCGCTCAGAGACCGTGGTGAAGGGGCTCTCGACGGGGCCCGTGAGCATGGCGTACCTGTGCTTCACCATGGAGATCACCCTCTCCACATGCCTCTGCACGCTCACCGTCTCAGAGGACGTGTCAGCCAGCGGCGAGCTAACTGCAATTTTAAACAGTGCTCCTCGGGCGGCCACGGAATCGTCAATGTCGAGGTTGCGACTCGCCAACACGACATCGCCCGGGAGAAGCTTGCACAGAAACCCGCAGCCCTCAGCCAGGCTTTTGTCACTGACGTTTCCCAATACGCCCTTAGAGACGAAGGTGACGACGCCCTGCGGCGCCACGCCAATCAGATACTTTAACACGTTATGAGTTGTCCCCACCCCCTGAGAGCTCGCCACCACCCTCTGCTGCTGCTGCTGCTGCTGCTGGTTGCCCCGGGAAACCGGCTCCTCAAAGGGCACCATGAAGCAGTCTACGATGACAGCGCAGTCGGGGTGGGAGGCGCGCAAAGCTGCCGGCAGGTTCTTCCGGAGCTCGGCTCTGGATGGCCAGAAGACGGCCGTCGGCACCAGAGTGGAGGACATGATGTTGACCATCTGGTGCACTGTTCTGGTCACCGTGCCGACTTTTACGCCAAAGCGGTACGCCAGGTCCTGGTTGCGGAGGTCCAGGCGGAGTCGCATCAGCGTCAGCAGCAGCTGCTGGAACTTGGAGAGCTTCACGGTTTTCATGCCGTCCATGTGAGGCGCCAGCAGCCACATGACCGTCTCCAGGACAAAGTAGTTTGGCAAACCAGTGTAAAACTTGACTTTCTCTGCATCGTTCCTCAAGGAGTTCTCAGAGAGGGACATTTTGTCCACAGACTCCCGGAGGGTCTGGTTCTCCTTCTTCAGGGCTCTCAGGATGTCGTCAAAGTTAACCGCTGCATCAGACGTATGAGCGAACTTTCCCTTCTTGCTGTCACTCATATATTCATCATCATCGTCGTCGTCGTCGTCGTCGTCTTCATCGGTGCTGAGGGAAGAGGACGCACTCCCCTCCACAGTGGCCTCCTGCTCCCTCTCCTCAGGATGCTCCTCCTGGCCCCGATCCCCCACCACAGACCTGCCCTGGCCCTGCAGGAACAACAAAGCGTTGGCTGCCTCCACGCGGGCCTCCTGCTTGTCCAGGATCTCCAAGGCACCCGGCTCCTTCATCTCTGGGGATAAGGGAGCTGATGTGAACACAGAAGGAACATAATCTGGAGAACGAGGATTCTTCACCTGTTTACCTGCATGGGGACAAAAAGAGGATGTAGTAAATGGGATTAGGATCTGTCTAATGAGGTCTCTTGTGTGTGGGACAATGTAGGGCATCAGCTTAATAATGAAAATGTTGTGGAGGACGGAACCTGCCAAAATCAAAAATAAATGAATAAATAAATAAATGACTCCATAAATAAATGAATGTCATTAAATGCAGCAAGAAAATATAAAAAATAAATGAAGCCATTAATTAATTGATGAAATATGACATGAATTAATATTTCTGTTTTAATTTGCATTCGTTTTAATTGATCTTTGTATTAATTCCCTTATTTATTTACTGCTCTGTTTAATTTCCCCTTTCATTTATTTTTATTATTTTATTTTATTAACAGACCCCTTATTTGCATAATGAGGCAGAAATGCATGTAGAAATGTGAAAAAAAATATATATAAAGAAAAGAATACAGAAATAAATATGTTTGGGGAAATAAATAAGGGGTGAAATGCAAAGGGAAAAATTATACAATCATGCATAAATAAATGAATAAATACAAAAATAAATACATACATTTAGAAGTAAATAAAAAAACAAATGAAAAATAAATTCCCTTACTTATTTACTCCTCTGATTAATTTCCCTTTATTTATTTGTATTATTTTATTTTATTAATAGACCCCTCATTTGCATAAAGAGGCAAAGATGCATAAAGAAATGGTTAATCAAAAGAATACAAAAAATAAATATGTTTGGGGAAATAAATAAGGGGTGAACTGCAAAGGGAAAATTATGCAATCATGCATAAATAAAAAACAAATGCAAAAAATAAAAAATAATGTAATTGGGAAATAAATAAGGGGTGAACTGCAATGGGAAAATTGTCCATAAATAAATGCATAAATACATTTAAAATAAATAAAAGAATCAATGCAAAATAAATAAATAAAACATAAATGCAAAAATAAAAAATAAATATAAATAAGTTGATAAATAAATAAAAGGGGGAATTAAACAGAAAAGTGAATAAATAAGGGTATTAATACAAAGACAAATAAATCCAAAAGCAAATTAAAACAAATATCAATTTATGTCACATTTAATCAATTAATTAATGGCTAAGGAAAATGGAAAAATTAATTTTCTATCAGGAGATATTTTCCAGCATGAATCTAACAAACCCTGCTTTATCGTAGTATATATATACTGTGTTGTGTCTGTGTAGTGCAGCATCCCTACCTGAGATGAAGTGAGTACTAACCTGAGATGAAGTGAGCATCCTACCTGAGATGAAATGAGCATCCTACCTGAGATGAAGTGAGCATCCTACCTGAGATGAAGTGAGCATCAAACCTGAGATGAAGTGAGCATCCTACCTGAGATGAAATGAGCATCCTACCTGAGATGAAGTGAGCATCCTACCTGAGATGAAGTGAGCATCAAACCTGAGATGAAGTGAGCATCCTACCTGAGATGAAATGAGCATCCTACCTGAGATGAAGTGAGCATCCTACCTGAGATGAAGTGAGCATCAAACCTGAGATGAAGTGAGCATCCTACCTGAGATGAAGTGAGTGCTACAGAGCCAGCATCCTACCTGAGATGAAGTGAGCATCCTACCTGAGATGAAGTGAGCATCCTACCTGAGATGAAGTGAGCATCCTACCTGAGATGAAGTGAGCATCCTACCTGAGATGAAGTGAGCATCCTACCTGAGATGAAGTGAGCATCCTACCTGAGATAAAGTGAGCATCCCTACCTAAGATGACGTGAGTACTAACCAGAGATGAAGTGAGCATCCTACCTGAGATAAAGTGAGCATCCCTACCTAAGATGACGTGAGTACTAACCAGAGATGAATTGAGCATCCTACCTGAGATGAAGTGAGCATCCTACCTGAGATGAAGTGAGTACTAACCTGAGATGAAGTGAGCATCCTACCTGAGATGAAGTGAGCATCCTACCTGAGATGAAGTGAGCATCCTACCTGAGATGAAGTGAGCATCCTACCTGAGATGAAGTGAGCATCCTACCTGAGATGAAGTGAGCATCCTACCTGAGATGAAGTGAGCATCCTACCTGAAATGAAGTGAGTGCTACAGAGCCTGCATCCTACCTGAGATGAAGTGAGCATCCTACCTGAGATGAAGTGAGCATCCTACCTGAGATGAAGTGAGCATCCTACCTGAGATGACGTGAGTACTAACCAGAGATGAATTGAGCATCCTACCTGAGATGAAGTGAGCATCCTACCTGAGATGAAGTGAGCATCCTACCTGAGATGAAGTGAGCATCCTACCTGAGATGAAGTGAGCATCCTACCTGAGATAAAGTGAGCATCCCTACCTAAGATGACGTGAGTACTAACCAGAGATGAAGTGAGCATCCTACCTGAGATAAAGTGAGCATCCTACCTGAGATGAAGTGAGTACTAACCTGAGATGAAGTGAGCATCCTACCTGAGATGAAGTGAGCATCCTACCTGAGATGAAGTGAGTACTAACCTGAGATGAAGTGAGCATCCTACCTGAGATGAAGTGAGCATCCTACCTGAGATGAAGTGAGCATCCTACCTGAGATGAAGTGAGCATCCTACCTGAGATGAAGTGAGCATCCTACCTGAGATGAAGTGAGCATCCTACCTGAGATGAAGTGAGCATCCTACCTGAGATGAAGTGAGCATCCTACCTGAGATGAAGTGAGTGCTACAGAGCCTGCATCCTACCTGAGATGAAGTGAGCATCCTACCTGAGATGAAGTGAGCATCCTACCTGAGATGAAGTGAGCATCCTACCTGAGATGACGTGAGTACTAACCAGAGATGAATTGAGCATCCTACCTGAGATGAAGTGAGCATCCTACCTGAGATGAAGTGAGCATCCTACCTGAGATGAAGTGAGCATCCTACCTGAGATGAAGTGAGCATCCTACCTGAGATGAAGTGAGCATCCTACCTGAGATGAAGTGAGCATCCTACCTGAGATGAAGTGAGCATCCTACCTGAGATGAAGTGAGCATCCTACCTGAGATGAAGTGAGTGCTACAGAGCCTGCATCCTACCTGAGATGAAGTGAGCATCCTACCTGAGATGAAGTGAGCATCCTACCTGAGATGAAATGAGCATCCTACCTGAGATGAAGTGAGCATCCTACCTGAGATGAAGTGAGCATCCTACCTGAGATGAAGTGAGCATCCTACCTGAGATGAAGTGAGCATCCTACCTGAGATGAAGTGAGCATCCTACCTGAGATGAAGTGAGCATCCTACCTGAGATGAAGTGAGCATCCTACCTGAGATGAAGTGAGCATCCTACCTGAGATGAAGTGAGTGCTAACCTGAGATGAAGTGAGCATCCTACCTGAGATGAAGTGAGTGCTACAGAGCCTGCATCCTACCTGAGATGAAGTGAGCATCCTACCTGAGATGAAGTGAGCATCCTACCTGAGATGAAGTGAGCATCCTACCTGAGATGAAGTGAGTGCTAACCTGAGATGAAGTGAGCATCCTACCTGAGATGAAGTGAGTGCTAACCTGAGATGAAGTGAGCATCCTACCAGAGATGAAGTGAGCATCCTACCTGAGATGAAGTGAGCATCCTACCTGAGATGAAGTGAGCATCCTACCTGAGATGAAGTGAGTGCTACAGAGCCTGCTGCCGTCGTTAGGAGCCCATCCCTCTCTGTTCACAGCAGCTATCCAGCGCTGCTTCCTCTCGGGGTCCCGGGGGAACCGGTAGAAAGATAAGGTGGTGCCCGGTGTCCTTCTGTTCCTGCAGCCGGCCACCACGCAGGTGTGAACCATAGTAGAGCCCCGGTGGAGGTGTGGAGGAGTGGAGGTGTGCGCTGCTGTCTGGTTTTGACTCCCAAAATGGCTGCCGAGGAGAGAGGCTGGAGGAAGAACTGTGTGACGTTATATGATGCTCGCTATGGAGGACAAAACCTGCCAAAATAAATGAATAAATAAATTAAATATGTCATTAAATAAATAGCAAAAATACTATAAAAAAATAAATGTAGCCATTAATTAATTGATAAAATATGACATTTCTGTTTTAATTTGCTTTGTATTAAATCCCTTATTTATTTACTCTTGTTTAATTTTCCATTTTATTTATTCATTCTTATTCAATTTTAAATGTATCTTATTCATTTTTGCATTTATCTTTATTTATTTATTTTTATTAATTTTTAAATTAATTTATTCATTTTTGCATTAGTTTTATTTATATACTGTATTAACAGCTCCCTATTTTTTTTTTTACATAATGAGGCAAATATATGTATATATAAAATAAATAAGGAGTGGGATGCTAAGGGAAAATCGTGCAGTAATAAATAAATAAATGCATAAACACAAAAATAAATACATCTCAAAATAAATATAAAAAATGGAAAAAAATAAATACATAAATGAATAAAAGGGAAAACTAAACAGAAAAGTGAATAGATAAGGAAATTAATACAAAGATAAATAAATAAAAAAACACACACACATTTTATCAATTAATTAATGGCTTCATTTATTTTTAATATTATTTTTGCTACATTTAATGACATTTATTTATTCATTGAGTCATTCATTTATTTATTTTTGATTTTTTGCAGGTTCCGTCCTCCATACTTCCCAACCTTTTTCCTTAAGGGACCCTTTTTCTGTCGAGTGAACTGACGACCCCTGACTAAGTTACACATTTCATGGATATTTCATATTATATTTAATGCATAATAATAATAACAGTACAGAACAACTGATAAACTTTACAATTAACCCAAATAGTGAACTCAATAACGAGCAATTTGGAGGAATTTTGAGCAATTATTTCCTGTGAATATTGCATCAGATATGAGTTTATTTTTAGAAACTTTTAATGCATTCTTCTATCAGCTCTATGGTTGTCTTAACTGCGTACTTTTCTAATGCAGAATGAGGCTTCTTAGCAGAGAGGGAAGGCTATGTGATATTATGTGCAGTAATGTGTTTATTAACTTTATTATATACAGAGTTTATATCCAGAACAATTTACTAGCCATGCATCACAACTATTTACAATCTAGATACCAAAGCTACCAAGCCAGCTTTAAATTTAAGAACAAATAGTCAGGATTCCTCTTTTTTTGCAGTGTACTGTAAGCATATGAGACCAGCATATCTGTGACTTAAAGACGGATGTATAAGCAGGTGCTTGTGAGTCCGGATGGCACTACATTTGGGCTCCCAAATCGTACAAGGCGTCATGCAACCTTTAGTTGTGTGTGCACAGTTTGTACACGGAGGTGTTCCTGGCTCCGCTCAGTTGCTGCAGCCTCTTGACCTCTGTCAGACAGAGGATGTAAACGGGGGTCTTAGCTCCAACAAAGCAAATATTCCTCAGCTCCTCCATCAGAAACTCTGTCTGTTCTCCTGCAGAGGGCGACACAGAACAGCAACCGATTAGAAGCATCAGACAGCTGCCAAGTCCAAAAAGTGCTCTTAACACTCAGAGACCCACATAGACTCGTTTTGTCTTTTTTACGGGGGGGGTACAGGGGGTCTTTAGGGGGAGATAGCAGGGCAACAGTAGATGCAACATAGAAGTGGTGTACATCATCTGAAAGCTGAGAACCTGAAGATTAATTTTTAGATCCAACCAGAGCTTTCTTACAAATAAAAGTCTGAATTATAGAAAAATATATTGTTCTTCATCTTGAACGAAGATTCAACGTAGAACAATGTCATGAAAACTTGGAAGCAGGTGAGTGGAGAACTGTGGCCCAACCCCCTGTTTCTGATGTATCCTATACTATATACTATAACCTATACTGTAGGTAGCACTGACCTCGACTCTCTTCTGTGAACTTGTTGATGTTGTGGACCACCTGGTTGAGGTTGAGCAGAGTCATCTGCTTCATGTACTTTGGTAAACTCTGGAACTCGCTCTCTGACACCACAGACAGACTCACAGCTCTGGGAAGAAAGAGAGAGAGAGAGAGAGAGGAGAGAGAGAGAGAGAGAGAGAGAGAGAGAGAGAGAGAGAGAGAGAGAGAGAGAGAGAGAGAGAGAGAGAGAGAGAGAGAGAGAGAGAGAGAGAGAGAGAGAGAGAGAGAGAGAGAGAGAGAGAGAGAGAGAGAGAGAGAGAGAGAGAGAGAGAGAGAGAGAGAGAGAGAGAGAGGGAGAGAGAGAGAGAGAGAGAGAGAGAGAGAGAGAGACATGTTACAAAGAAAAAAAGAGTCAAAATTCTCTGATTCCAGCTTCATAAATGTGAATATTATTCTGTTTTCTTTCCTCCTCTACGACAGTAAACCGAATATCTTTGAGTTGTGGACAAAACAAGACATTTGAGGACGTCATCTTGAGCTTTGGGAAACACTGATCCACATTTTTCACCATTTTATAGACCAAACAACTAATGGAAACAACAAGAAAATGAGTTGCAACTGTATATACACAAATGATACTACATTTAGTATTCTTTTCTTTTACTCAGCAGCAGTCTGATCTTGTCTGGTCTGCAACTGTAGTAGGGCAATCTTAGTAATTAGTATTATCACCCTGATTTAAAGCATTTCTTCAAAGTGGATCAATCCCCAGTTAGAGGTAAGTGTTTTTTTTACCTGTTTTTATTAGTTTCTGGCCTGACATTTGGATGCACAACCGCCGTAGCCGTCTTCTTCACCCGAGCCTGGAACACAAGCTTCAAAATAAAAGAGATAATATGTCAAACAAAGTTTTTTTTTTTTTTTTTACATATAGGCATGAGATAAAACCAAAAGGTTGTTTGGAAGACTGGGAAGTGAATCTCAATCTAAAAAAAACTTAAAGTACAGAATATTGTCTTACTTTACAGATGTCCTGTGTGACCGAGCTGAGGTCGGGCACCTCTGGGGTGCTGGGCGCTTGGTAGTCCATCCTGATGCGAGGTGTCCCCAAGCTGAACTCCTGGGTGGGTCCGTCCAGCTCCAGATTGTTGACAGCGGGCTCCTTGGTCGCCACTTTATGCTCCATAGTCTTCTTCTTCATTTTTGCACTTCTCTGGAGGAAAACATTAAACGAAGAGCCTCAAGTTCATCTTTTAAGTTAAGGGATGATGTACAGCGAGCCGGTCATTGTTGTGAAAGAATCCCCGACAGGGCGATGCTTTTCACAACAATGACCCGCTAGCTGTACATTATCCCGCTTATTACACGGCTACTTACTTAAGAAATCAATATTTTGACAATATTATTTCTGTTATAAAGAAATAACAGTCTCCATTATGCCGTGATTGACCAATCAGAATCGAGTATTCAACACAGCCGTGTAATAATATCAAGTAATTATTCCACTGCACAGAAGTCAAAAAACGAATTTTCAGTTAGTTTCAGCTGATTATACATTAAAGAAAACATACTTATTAATATTATACTACATTTCTGCTAATAAATCCCGCTAAATGTTAGACACTCTTCCATTAAAAATGACTAATCTAGTGAAGATACTGGTATCATATGAAACTAGAATACCTGATGAATCCATCGGTACCAACCATGTCATACTAGCTTGTCAGAAAATTGGTTCAATAACGCTCCAAACTTACACTAAATTTTGGCGAGGGAGAAACTGTCATGTCCATTTTCAAAGGGGTCCCTTGACCTCTGACCTCCAGATCAGTGAATGTAAATGGGTTCTCTGGGTACCCACGAGTCTCCCCTTTACCGACATGCCCACTTTATGATAATCACATGCAGTTTGGGGCAAGTCATAGTCAAGTCAGCACACTGACACACTGACAGCTGTTGTTGCCTGTTGGGCTGCAGTTTGCCATGTTATGATTGGAGCATATTGTTTATGCTAAATGCAGTACCTGTGAGGGTTTCTGGACTATAGTTGACATTGTTTTGTGTTGTTAATTGATTTACAATAATAAATATATACATACATTTACATAAAGCAGCATATTTGTCCACTCCCATGTTGATAAGTGTATTAAATACTTGACAAATCTCTCTTTAAGGTACATTTTGAACAGATAATGTACCTGCAATTAATCAAGATTAACTATGGACAATCGTGCGATTAATTAAATATTTCAATCGATTTACAGCCTTAATCTTACAGTTTGTAAAGAATTCCCCAAAACAGACTCCAGGTTTGGCATCTCTGGCATCTGCTCGTCCTCCACACCCGCGAAGGTTATTTGTGGCACATCGTACTCCCAGGGGCGTTTGGAGCCAGTTGCTCTGTTACGAGTTGACGGAAGGTCTAAGGTCGGGGCGTCATCATCATCAACTTGCATGTTGATCTTCCGTGCACTCTGTGAACACACACAAAAAAACTCTGCAGCTGAAAGTTTGTGTGTAATCATCATCATCATCAATTAAATGTCCCCACACTCCTCAATCCTTTATACCTTTCTGGTGCTGACCAGTTGGTTCATGTGTGGGCTGTGAAACACCGGGACCTCGGGGGTGGTGGGCAGGTTTCCGGGTCGCCCAGGTGATTCTGGGTCACCGTTGCTTTGCGCAGGTGGGGAGCACTGACCGTTTGTCTTTTTGATCTTGAACCCCGGGGTGTAAAACACAGGTGGCTCTGGAGACTTCAAGCTCTGTGCTGAAGGCAAAAAGAACAATGTGACATAAGAGGACGGCTAAACAACGACAAAAAGTATCTTAAAGTGGCCGTGTCATCGTCAGTGATATTCTCAGGTGATATTTTTGAAATGTGATATGATTTTAGTATCTTTATCTAATATTCACTCATAAATTACAACTACAATTGCTTGTGAAAATTAAACAGAAGAGTAAATAAATGTATTAAATATATATATATATTTATTTTTTGCATTTATTTTATATTTATTTATTTTTGCATTCATTTTGTATTTATTGTATATTTATGGAAGGAATAAATTGTTCTTGTTTTTCTTATTTTCCATGAACAAGAAGTTCTTAATTTAAAACCAAGAATTAAGATTTTATTTAAGCAAAGTTCTTGTGTTTTTTTTCTTTTAATGAAAAATAATTTTGGAGAAAAACGTGTTAATATTTCTCGATTTAATGTATCGAGAGAAAAAAAAATACCTTCTTGGTACTAAAACTCGGGTACTGTATCGGCATTAGTGTTGAAAAATTACAAACGATAAAGATTTGTGAAAGCGTTTAGAAAAGTCATAAGAGTGAAAGAGAATGTTAAAGATGCTTGATCAGAAACCAGGTCCTCTTTGATAAAACTGAACAGCAGAAGCACAGGAAAAATAGAAGTAAAGTTCAATTAAAGATGGAAGATGAGGATTAAATATAAGACACCAGTGCAGGAGAGGAGGAAGCTCCAAGAGTGTCATACCTTTAGTGTGCAAACTCTCCATCACTGGTGGTACAGGGATTTCTTGTGGTGGTCTGTCAAAGAAGAGGACACTCATAAAGCTTTTTATAAGCAGTGACTATAGACTTGAAAGATCTCTAACAGTACTGCTGCAAATCCTGCCTGCATTGCCGCCGGTAGAGGTCATATACTATATATATACACATTATGTAACGCTAATTAAGCTCTACCTTTGGGGCTTCTCAACGTTTTTCCGGAACAGTTCCATCGTGAAGTCGTTGTTCAGACACATGGTGTGCTCTGAAATGCCAAAGTCAGACATCTGAGGCGTCTGTAGCTCGTCGTCATCCATCCGCAGGGCGCGTTTGGGGGTCAAGGGCATTGGTGGCGGTGCAGGCGTGGTGAGGGTGGGATGAGGAATGCTCAACTTGGGCATAGGAGGCACCTCGGGGCACCACCCCACCCCAGCCAGAGCTCTCTTCATCGCCATCTCACACAGGCCGAAGTCAGAGAGCTGCGGGGTATGCATCACGTCAGTGAAGGGTGGCGGTTTCGCCGTCGGAGACGATAAGGAGTGACTGACTCCAGCCTCCTCCTGGCTTCCTCCTTCTTCTTCTCCTCCTGCTGACTTGGTTTCATTCTCATCTGCTGCTTCTTCTTCTTCATCATCTTCATCCTCTGACTCCTGATCTTTGGCCTCTGTGTAAGAAAAAGTCCCAAAATGAAAACACATTTTGAGTGCATGTTGTTTCCTTTAGTGAGCAGTTAAGAACAGCAGATATAACTTCAAAACTTTGCACTGCAGTACACCGTCAGTATATGTTTGACTCCCACCGATACAGCTGCAGTCATTACTTACTGGTTGGTCTGTGGGTGTCTTGGGGAGCTTGGTAACCGTATTTTTCCCAGTGTCCCTTCAGTGTCTGGATGTCCTTCGTGACCCTCTGCTCCGTCACTCTACTGGCCTTAATGAAGCTGCTCACTTCATTAACCTGTGCTTTCTGCTGAGCAACCTCACCCTGGATCTGCCCCTGTATGAGGACAGACCAGAATCCATCACTACTGTTCTTTTAAAATGTCATACCACCACAGATTTATAGTGTATGTGATAAAATAATGTGTTATAAAGTGTTTTTTCTATGCAGGGTTATTGTGTAGGGGGTGCGTGCTATACCGCTGTCACTATGCACGCCAGTCCATTTAAAATCAAATCAGTTTTCTGTCTCATAAGAATAAACACACTTATCTTGACTAAAGACCTTCTGATATGGAGGGCAGAACCTGCCAAATTCAAAAATAAATTAATAAGTTACTCAATAAAAAAAATAAGTGTGTCATTAAATGTAGCCAAAATATAAAAAATAAATGTGGCCATTATTTAACTGATAAAATGTGACATAAATTGATATTTGTTTCAATTTGCTTTTTTATTTATCTTTGTATTAATTCCGTTATTTATTCACTTTTCTGTTTCATTTTATTTATTAAGTATTTTTTTATTATTATTTTTGCATTTATTTTCTATTTATTCATTTTCGCATTTATTTTTTTATTTATTTCTGCACAATTTTCCTTTTGCACTCCACCCTTTATTTTTTAATTTTTAAATAAATAAAGAATAAATGCAAAAATAAATAAATAAATTGAAATATTAATTCAAATAAATACATAAATTAATAAAAGGCGATTAGGGAATTAATACAAAGATATATAAATAAATAAACAAATCAAAACAGAAATATCAATTTATATCACATTTTATCAATTAATTAATGGCTACATTTATTTTTCATATTATTTTTGCTGCATTTAATGACATATTTATCAAGTCATTTAATTATTTAATCTTTTATTTTTTTTATTTTGGCAGATCCCGTCCTCCATATTCTGGTAGTCAATAGGGTCTTAAATAGGAAATAACCAGTTCATTTTAATAATGTCAGTTTGATTCCACCAACATGAGGTCAATGGAGGGTCATAATGAACAGTCTGGTGACGTCAACATACCTTCAGGTTCCTGACGTCACAGTTCACTTCATGATATGCTCGTATGGCTTTCACTGTGCTGTCTGAAGGAAATAAAGAAGTAGCTCATATTAAAACAAGCCAAATGATATATAGATGAGTACCGGTCCCGGCCCGGTGGACGGTGTTAGTCGGTGTGGCGTCTCACCTCTGTCCTCCTCGTCCTCGTCCTGGTTGTTCCTGGTCTGATAGTTGTCCTGTAGTTTATTCGTTTCTGTCTCTAAAGTCACCGCCAGCTTCCTCAGAGAACTAAAGAACCGAGACGTCGGGTTCATCTTATCATCAGACTGTTATAAAGTATGTTAAAAGATAAATAAACTCCTACAGTTACAGTAACACCACCGGACAGAGATGAACAGAACAGAGCGGAACAGAGCAGAGCTGAACAGAGCTGAGCAGAACAGAGCTGAACAGAACAGAGCTGAGCGGAACAGACCGGCTGTTTGTTTGTTTACTTTTCCTCCTCCGGTTTGATTTTGGCGCCTTCGTTTCCGCCGGACTCAACCGGAAGTGTCTTCTTCTTCTTTGGTTTTAAGGCGCTCAGTGTCCAAATAGGGTCATTATTGCCCCCTATCGGTATATTCAATTACGACATCCATAAAGTTCAGTTCAGTGTGCTTTACAGATGGATATTCACACACACACACACACACACACACGAAGGCAAATAAAGAAAAAAAAAAAAAAAAAAAAATTAAAGTGAAAATGAAATGAAAAATGAAAAAAAAAAATATATGAAAAAAAAAAATAATAATAATATTAATAATAATAATAAAAAAATAAAAAAATGAAAATAAAAATGAAAAATGAAAACAAAAAAACATTAAAAAAAGTAATTTTGGACTTTTTTATCGGACATTTTTCACACTTTTTTTAATCGTCATTTTTTAGACTTTTTTATTGGACATTTTTCAGACTTTGTTATCACACATTTTTCAGACTTTTTTTCATCGGACATTTTTCAGACTTTATTTATAGGACATTTTTCAGACTTTTTTTAATCGGACATTTTTCAGACTTTTTTTAATCACACATTTTTCAGACTTTTTTATCACACATTTTTCAGACATTTAAAAAAAAAAAAAAAAAAAATGTTGGACTTTTTTATCGGACATTTTTCAGATTTTTTTTTTTTTACATTTTTGAGACTTTTTTGGGGGGGACTTTCTTTAATCGGACATTTTTCAGACTTGTTTTAATCGGACATTTTTCAAACTTTTTTATCACACATTTTTCAGACTTTTTTTACTGGACATTTTTCCGGTAAAATAAAATAAAATAAAAATAAAAAATGAAAGTGAAAATGAAAATGAAAAATATAAAAAATATATATATAAAATTTTTTTAAAATTTAAATAGCAAAAATAAAAAAATGAAAATGAAAAAAAAAAAAAATACAAATTAATTATTATAATTTAATCACCCTGCAAATATGAATGTAGTTGAAGTACTAGTTTAATTACACGTAGTTCACTCCTCCCCAACACTTATTTTACATCCTCCTCTCAAGTTCACAGAGAGCATGTCGGTGGAGAACTCTTATCAGATTAACTGGTTGTTCAGGAGTGTATAAATATTGGACAAACTGTGAAGGTCAGTGCAAACGTGCACACGGAACAACCGAGGTGAGTTGGTCTGGTAAATTATCAGAGCAGTGAATAGATTTAGAATAAATTCAATCAGTTTAATCAGAAATGTGTGGTTAACTGTTCATTTCCTCCATTCATCAGAATACAGCCATGGCGATGTTTGGAAAGGTTCTGGAGCCAGTGGGCTACATGCAAACTGTGAGGTGAGTTTTCTGACATTTAAACCTTTTAAATATATTTCCTTTCCACATGCAGAACCCCTTCTGTCACATTTCTATGATGTCCTCAGGGTCCTGGTCCAGGGGATCTGCTCCTATCTGGGCGGCAAGGCCACAGCAGAGGAGAGTGAGGGGGCCAAGAAGAACCTGGACCACATCGACCAGGAGCTGGGAGCGTCGGGTCATGGCCTGCTGGACGACCAGGAGGTCCACCGGCTGGAGGACGACCTGGCGGTGGTGTACTACCAGCTGGGCACAGCGGTGAGGAAACCGTACCATGCAGTTATACCTAGTAGTACTTTTATTTTGGAGGGTATTCTAAATATCAGCTTAGTAAGGGGAGATTGGAGTGTTTTATTGTGAAGGTTAGTGGAGCAGCTGTTCAACAGCCACACATAAAGATCAACTTCACACAATGCTGCCATTTATTTTCATACATTTAATGACATATTTATTCATTTATTGAGACATTTATTTTTGGTTTTGGGAGGTTCTGTCCTCCATAGTATCGACTTCTCCTCATGCAGCAATTTTATTATCATTAAAAATCATTTTTTGAAGGTGAAACCACCTTTCTCACCGTGTGAATGAAAGCATACCTGGGCCTCTGTATTTAAAAGGAAATACATGATAGTGATATGTAATCAATGATATGATTGTGACCGGTCCTGCTCAAGGACACCTCAGTAGGACAGAAGCTCACCAATTTAAGGACTTTAACTTTGTTTCTCCTGATGAATGATGTGAATTTATGAATTAAAAAAAAGCTAGTATCTAATAGCTACGAGGAAACAGAACAATAACGTATATACAGCTCATTTAAATTTAACTGGCACTTTTCTAAACACAGTCGAGGGCTGTTAAGGCAGAGCTGACCCTTTTTTAGTCATTTTGAGTCTCTTTGTAGTCAATTTGTGACTCTTTGTGGTCGTTTTACGTCTCTTTGTGGTCGTTTTGTGACTCTTTGTGGTCGTTTTACATCTCTTTGTGGTCGTTTTGTGACTCTTTGTGGTCGTTTTACATCTCTTTGTGGTCGTTTTGGGCGGCTGTACTGAGCCCATTTAAAATATTTATACATTTTGAAATAATTAAACAGAAAGGCATAAGCCTGCTAATACTGTCTACTAGAACTAAACAGATGTTTCAGTCATACATCTGGTCACATATCCACATTTACATAATGCGCTTAGCATGATGAGTTCAGTCACATATGGAGGACTAAGCCATACAAAAGGACCAAAAAAAGAGACGTAAAACGACCACAAATTGACTACAAACAGACACAAAACGTCTATAAAGAGACTCAAAATGACCAGGAAGACATATAAAGGACCACAAAGAGACACAAAACTGTTTTTTTTAATATTCTGTCCATGGCTGTAGCCGCTATTTGGAGTTACAAACATGAGCTACAGCTATTTATTAATATCCGAATATTGTTGATTTGGCATTAGTTTATCATACTGCCCCGTTGACCCTCTCTGACCCCGACTCTTTTCAGGTGAGGGCCCAGCCAGAATTCACCAAGAAGGAGACAGAGGTGTTCCTGCAGTACGTGCAAGACTACCGGCTGGAGAGGCAGCTGACGGCGCTCTACAACCGTCTGATGGGAGTGTCGGCGCTGACCGACCAGCCCACGCTGCTGGAGGAGCTCATACTGAGTCGCAAGCCCAAACGCTGGGAGATGAGGGAGTTCTGTGTCAAGGTCAGTGGAGGTGGAGGGGTGGACTCTGTGTTCAACTCACCTCCCTACAGGCGGTCATTAAAGCTTCATTTTCTCTTATTTTACAAGTCATTATACAAGGGCACGCACTCCTGCTTAAGGGAGGAAAATGACAGAAAGAAAATGACATTCAGACTACTGATCTGTCATCAGTATATATTAAATTACGTCCAATCCAAGAACTAAGAAGCTATTTCATCGAATATAATGCAAATATACTCAATCTCCCAGAGGACAAGTATAAACATAAAAGAAAAGCATCGAGGAACACAGCAGTACCTGGTTAAATATTCAGCTTTCAGACCATAATGATAGATCATAGACAGAGAAACATGGGAGGTCCTGTGGGGACTGGAAGCATGCTGCATCTCTCTCCTTGGTATGAAAATAAACTGAATATCTAATTCAGCAGCGCTGTGACCTTCCGTTGTCTTTCATGTGCGCTGAGTTGGCAAATTTCCCGCCCGCCTGCTGGTCCGGGAACAAACTAAAAGGGGCTGCGATGGCTTTAAACGTTTTTGAATTTCTGAGCCTGAATACTGAATTCTGTGTGAAACAACGTTACATAACTGTCACTAAAATGTCACGTTTAAGAGCAATAAAAGCAAGTATGAGTGCACATATTTCCCCTTTTTGCATGGGGTCAAATAGAGCGTTCTCTCCTATTTCTTATGTAAAAAAACAAACAAAAAACCCCAAGTGACTGGATGGTCACTGTCCATTAGTCCATCTGTCCTAGTGCCCTTTAGCAAGACGCACAGAATGACTCCAACCGAGCAAATCAATGGACCTTAATAGACACGGCAGCAGTCACAGTTTCACATTATGTAAAACGAATTATGTAATTAAAGATATTTGCAGGCATGACCTGAGTTTGACCAGCGTTTATTACACTCTACATCACCGTTTTTCCTCTGAGAGCTAATTTGACGATAGCAGCCGAGAGCTGCTCATACATCAGACCGGCACATATGGGTACTTCGCAAAAAAGTCAAGGCCGCACCCCCTTTTTGGGGGACAGAAAACCGAAGATCTCATAGTGTGTGACTATTTGGATTGTAATTTCAACAAGTTTGTATGCATTCATCTCTTGTTTTACAAATGTTTGTTTTATACACATGTCTAATAATTATTTTGTGCCTGAACCTTTCGCGATATCTTAATAAATGAAAGTTGATCGCCGTCATGTCCCTTCAGTCTTCTCCCGTCCAACCCAGTGGAGGATATTGCTTATCCAAACATCTCTACATATCTGATTGAATCCCGTTAGGCTGAGTGTTGTCTGTAAATAACCAACGTGTTAACAGACACGAAAGCTGTAGTACCGACGTTTGGCCACTACGAACATTGGGATTAACGACCGGCGCTCTTCCTGGGGGCTTGACTAGTCACTGTCACCAGCATCATTTAGCCATTAACCACACTGACAGGGAATATTTACGTATCGTATGACCCTCTGATCTCAGTGTGAAAGACTCGATTAACCCGCTACACAACAGCTTTTCATCATTTTCTCTCCTGTGACGGCGAGTTTCTTTCCCCCAAAAGGGAGCACAGGCTCAATGATGACGCCATGCTGGTCTGGTCTACAGCTTGGAGCCATAAAGCCCCTCTATTTTTTAGGACACGGCAGGGGATTTATTGTTGGTGCAACCAGCTACACAGAAACTCTTGGGCATAGCGTTATTATTATTAGAGGTTTGTTTAAAGTAGAAGTTTTGAGACATGTTTCAACTTCTTCTGTTTACTCTGTTACCGTCTACGAGGGACACGGGGTTGGTTTCCCCCAAAAAAGGCGTGGTCTCGAGAGCCTACTCTGGATGACGTATTGCCGGTCTGATGTACAGTATAACATCAAGTTATACATTACCAATAGCAGACATAATTTCTGTCCTACTTTTATGGTCCTTAAATAACGTTTCAGCCAACGCAGTCATCACCTCTTCTACAATTCCACCATAGACGAAGGACTTTCTGCGGTTTCGTCAAGCTATGTTCACACTGCTGTAAAGACAGACAGCATTTTCATCCTAGAAACTCAAGTCCAGAGTCCATTTATTATTAAGAGGCTTTAGCCTCCGTGGATTAGTCTTAATGCTGAAGCAAATTGGTGCTGAACGAGTGATTTGTTTGTGTCATGCTCCTTTCAGTGACTCGTGAGTGAGTATAAAAGAAATCTAAAATGGGTTTTACTTTGAGAGAAGGGCAGCAATATGTCAGACTGACTAATAATCAAAGTCACCGCTGGAGGACGTGACATTGTTAAGCAAAGGAACTGCAGCTACGTTTCTTTAACCTTGAAGAACTTATCATGTGTAAACACGTCGTGGGTGATACGTTTATGTGTCACGCTGGCACAAGAACACAGGAAATGTGTTTTCAGACAAAATCCACATACGATATGATAAAAAATACAAAACTAAAATCATTTTTTATATCTGAAATCTTCTGTAAGGTCATCAAAAGATCTGCAGACAGTGACTCTGTGTCTGCTAACTTCTCCAAGGTGGTCTCTAGCTCTCCCGTCAGCTCTGTTCTCTTTATCCATCCATGGTCAGCTCGATACATAGGTGAATCGATTTTTTCCCCACCCCTATAAAAAACAGTTTGAAAAGTTGCGACGCCCAGCTTTAATTTTACTTAACACTGTTTGAATAGCATTCGACCTATTTCTGACCACTATTTAACGGCTCACGCTTTCTCCTCTTCCTTCTTTTCCTCTCAACAGATTAACTTTGTCCTGGGCACCGGTCTGCTGTGCCTCTTTACGCAGGCATCTCTGACAGGCAGAGACCAGGCCCTGCTGATGAAGACCTGGTCTGACCGCATGGGGGCCCTCTACAGGAAGATGAAGAACACAGGAGGCCGCTGCTTAGGCTACTTCCTGGAGCAGGCGCAGGGGGATGTACGGCAGCAGCTCCAAGAGGCCGTGCAGAACCGCTCACCCCCCGATGAGGCAGCGGGGAGCATCCTGAAGACCCTGGAGAAGAACTACGATTGGCTGCGCTGGGCGGTGATGCTCCATCCCGCCGTGGGACCCATGGAGGACGAGAAGGAGGAGAAGGTGGAGAAGGTGGAGGAGACGCAGGGAGAAAAGGAAGAAAAGGAAGCTGTGCCGCCACAAGAGGAGCCCAACAACTTCATTTCTGTGGCGTCCGAACCACCGATCCCCCACGTGGTGGTGTGCTACCGTGACACGCCCACTTCGCTGGACAAGAGCCGCATCCACCAGCTCATCGTGGACCTGGAGTGGAAGATCCCCAACCCGCCGCCAGAGGTGTACGCTTCCATCGAGGAAGACCCGGGCAGAGCGCGGCGCTACCTGGCGTCGCGCATGCTGAGGAAGCTTCAGGAGGGGCTGGGATCTGGCGTGTCCGTCCACGTGGTGCCGGGCAGGATGGAGATGAAGTGCAACTTCCCCCCAGCCTCCTACTACCTCTACGAGTACAAACACCGGCTGGCCTCGGGCACCGTGTGCGTGTTTGGATGAGAGAGTAAAGGGGGGAGGAAACAACCTGCTGTCCTCACACAGATGTTTCATAATCATATTACAGCATCTGCTTTATTTTGTTGCTCTCACAGTGGCATTAACGTGTCCCGTGTAATATTACTTCCAAATAAATGTCATTTTAGAGAAAAAGAAATAAGACATACATGAGTTTTGTTTGTTAACTGTTATCCTTTATTACAACGTGGGTTCTTATCTAAGCCATCCTGAGGACAGTTGGACCACCACGTCGGTCCAGACTGAAATATATCTCAACATATATTGGATGGATTGCAATTTTGTACAGACATTCATGGTCCCCAGACGATGAATCTTAATGATGGTTGTGAGTAAAACGTTGAAAAATTAAGCAGTAAAACAATGACTTACAAGATTTCTTAAAAACACTCACTGCGGTCTGGATGAACGAACCTCGTGTGTGCGTAATGTGTCACTAGAAGCCTGTCAGTCCAAACGAGGGGTGGGGATACCGGCATCCAGTCCAGGGTGAGCAGAGTGCAGCAGCACGTCGGGGCCGCCGCATCGTAGTCCGCCGTAGGACAGCTGAGGCAGCAAGGCCCGAGGCTGCTCCAGCAGAGCAGAGCTCTCCATCCGCTCCCAGGCGGCGTTCTGCCAACTAGTCCGTAGTTAAAAGATCACGGAAGGCGTCGTTCTCTCGGATGGATAAAAAATAAAAATTAAAAATGCCAATGCATTCAAAGACAGTGTAATGAAATGCTGAATGATTTTTTATAATGAAGAGGTCTTTGTTTCCCTGGCAACAAAATGGGAATAAATAACAGCAAAAACAAAATCAACAAAAACATTGGTATCGGCTCTCGGCCAAATTATTATTAAACATCGGTATCGGCCCAGAATTTTCGGTGCATCCCGAGTTTTTACTGATATAAACAATCGGCAAAGCTACGAAAAATAATGCCGAAGTTGTATGAAACCAGACTTTAAGACTTACCGAACCTTTCTTGTTTTGTCACTAAGGTATGCATTGACTTTCCAAACATCAACGCTAAATCGCAGCATCAACAAGGAAGCAGAGATCAAACGTTTGATCGTCTCTACTGTTGAGGTCTTTGTTTATTGCTGATGGATCACAAGACTGAATAAATACCAGTCAGAATATATTGCTCATCAGTGTCCAACTCCTGTCCACACGAGGAATCAGTAACAGTCCTACTGTCCATCACATAATCACATAACATGTCCTGGAAATCTCCTGTCCTTTGCGTACAGTAATAAAAGGTCTCAAATACTGTTTTTGGTCTTACACAAGTCCACCATCTGAGTTGAGCTGAACCATCTTTTCTAAGTCCTTCTTGACATCTGGGAAGCCCTCCAGCACATCGTGAAAGTCGTCGCAGGACAGAGAGAAGCACTGGCAGTCGGTCAGCGCCTTCACTGTGGCCGGATGTTTGCCTTTGGTCAGCACGCATGTCTCTGTTGTACACACAGAGGGGAACCACAAGAGCGTGGTTAATGAGCGAGTAAACCCTAATGACGGGGGGATGAGGTCTGACAATTAATCCTAAATTAAATAACCAGACTTAGCTGAGTTGTTTCGGGAAGCCTGCTTAGCTCTAAACGCTGCGGAGATTTGCTGCCAAAAAGATTAGGACCTGTTCCCACTTAAAGCCGGAGAATTAAATAAATCCCCCAAATTGGAAAAGATAGATTTATTCACTTTGGTTTGTTTTTTAAAGCAGGCATCTTGCTGACCTATGCAAATAAACTTGTGTCCAGTATTTGTGTGTACATGTGAGCGAATGCTGAGCGATGAAAAATCACAATAAATCTAAATCCATGAATCATTTACTGCCATCTCACAGCAGTAATGTTAACTAATTAAGATACTAAATGCCCTTATGGCAGTTGATTAAGGTTTATTTTTGTACAGTCTTTACCTGTGGAAGATGAAACCTGCCAAATTAATGAATAAATAAATAAATGACTCAATAAATAAATAAATAAATATGTCATTAAATGCAGCAAAAATAATATTAAAAATACATGTAGCCATTAATTAATTGATCAAAAGTGACATAACTTGATATTTCAGTTTCAGTTTGCTTCTTTATTTATTTATCTTTGTATTAAAATCCCTTATTGATTTTACTCTTCTGTTCAATTTTCCCTTTTATTTATTTATGTATTTATTTTTATTAATTTTTCAATTTATTTATTTATTTTTGCATTCATTTTGTATTTATTTATTTTACTTTATTAACTGCCCCCTTATTTGCAAAATGAAATACAAATTGAAAATTTCGCATAAATAAATAGATAAATACAAAAATAAATACATACATTAAAAATAAATATAAAATAAATAAAAAATAAATAAAAATATATATTTTTTTAATAAAAGTAAATATATAAATAAATAAAAGGACAAATTAAACAGAAAAGTGAATAAATAAGGAAATTAATAGAAAGATAAATAAATAAAGAAGCCAATTAAAACACACATTTTATCAATTAATTAATGTGTACATTTATTTTTTATATTATTTTTGCTACATTTAATGATATTTAATTATTTATTTTTGATTTTGGCAGGTTCCGTCCTCCATATTTACCAGCCTCTCTCTTCTATACACAAACTGAGTAAATTAAATCAGCTACCTCTAGAGGTTTTATTTGTCCAGGTTTTGAAACATCTGTCTCAGCACCTCAAAAAATGACAACAGCACCATCTTTTCCTAGAAACATTATCCGTGTTCCTGTAGGTAATCCACAGGACAGGCTGTCAGCTGTTCTCACAGGGACGCTTTCTGTGGTCGAGAGCAGTTCCGGTAAAAACTGCTCACAGTGAGTTCTGAGGATTATCCAGAACAAAAAGTGACATCAGACGTAAATCCAACTCACCCCCAAAAAAGTCTCCGTCGCACAGCTCCCTCTCGTAGGAGTCGGTCTCCTGGAGGACCTGGCCGTGGTCGATGAAGAACATGCGGTCGCCTGGGACGTTCTGTCGGACGATGGCGTCTCCTTCCAGGAAAACCTCGTAGTCCAGTTTGAGGAGGACGGCGTTGATGAAGTTTTCGTCTCTGGCCTGAAACATTGGCACTTTCCTCAGCAGCCGGCTGCACATCACCATCAGGATTTGCTGCAAAATAAATTAAAATATTAAGATTATTATAAATAAAGATGAACAAAGACCCAGATGAACCACAGCTGTACCTCTTTGAGCGCTGAGGACACCGTGTTCATGACGTCCTTCTCTTGGAACCACTTCCCTCCGTAGCGAGCCTGGTAGTAGTTGCTGATACGAAGCTGCAGCTCTGGTGGGAGCTTCATGAAGGTCATGTAGTGCTCCAGACGGCTCATCTGTGGGAAGACACAGTGTTTTCACGCTCCACCTCCCATCACGTACAGTACATACAGTACATACAGTACATGACACACAGCGTTACAGAGCTAAGATCTACTCAAGCTGCATATTTAATCATAATCGCATAGTTTCATTTCGCACGTTGGGATTTGAAGTTACAATAAATGATTGATGTTTACATCTTTGCAGCTCAAAGCCAGATGCATCATGGTCTGTCAGAAACACCTTTTAGAATGAAATGTCAGTTTTATACAAAAGTCTGTATATTAAACTATTTAGCAAGTTAAAAGAAAATAAAAAGTTAAAAGAAAATACTTTTCTTCTTTCTGTTTTAACCTATAAAAAAAGCCTCCTGTGGATCTGTGTTGTAAATTTGCATTCGGGGTTGGGCGTAGTTATATAACATATTTTAATTAGCTAATTTAATGATCTGCCTCCGAAGAACGAGAGACGCTCAGCTGCTCAGTGGGCAGAGAGAAAGACAGCGGGGGGGGGAAAACAGAGTGTAGAGTCGGCATATTTTCACATCAAACTTGGTGAAATAAGTGTTTATTTCGACCAGTTGGTGATTGTTGGAAAGACTAACGACGACGGTTTTGGTGAGTTTTAGTTGCCAAGTTTCTCTCAAGTTTCTATCAATGAAGTGTTTCATGATGCTCCGCCACTAGAACAGCTGATCTCAACAAAAACAAATACAAGTGGATGATGACGCAAGTGTGCGGAACAACTTTACTAATGTGAAAGCTGAGCAGCGAGGGATTTGAGAGGGGGTGACCTACTATGAAAACGACTCACTGGGACTTGATTATTTCAATAAATACGCAGTGAAATAAATAAATAACTGATTGAATATATTAATAAGAAATTAAATAAATATCACATGAAAAATGCTGCATGAATCTCTCTCCCTAGATTAGATTAAAGCAACTCAAATATGCTAAAATAATACTATTACTGAGCACATTGACTCGTTTACTACTGAGATGTACTCTCTCACCTTGCTCTTGTACTCCTTGGCGGCCGGGTCGATGTTAGCAATCATGGTCGTAGCGTTGGCCACGAGGACGGTGTACATCAGACAGCCCGACACCATGCTGACCATGACGATCCACATTTCGACATAATCTGGAGAACAAGACACCGATCGAAACTCTTACTGTGACGTGGTGGGTATTTATATCTGAGGGAGAATGTGATCCATCTGTGCTGTTTTTAGCGATAAAATCTATAACTCTCACTTGTTGGTGCGTCCATGGAGCCATATGAGAGGGCGACCATCTGGGAGAGAGCTCGGAAAACTCCCCAGGAGTACTTCACGATCACTGTGGCATTCTGGGAGAAACATTTTCATAATTATTAGTGAGACTTTTTGTTGATCTGGAGCTTCAAAACAACAAAACAACAACAAATATTCACATGAATTTAAACTACAGCGTGTGGTATAGATGTTTAAAGCACCACTACAAGTTTTTTTTGGTGAAATATGATCTATAACAATTTCAGAAATTGCTCAATTACTAAAATAGTTCATTCATTTTCAACACCTCATTAATAACCAGTGGTGAAACAAGTATTCACGTCCTCTACTTAAGTAAAAGTACTAATACCACACTGTGAAAATACACCACTACAGTAAAACTATGGTAAGTATTATCAAAGTACTTAAAGTAAAAGTATTGAATGTGCAATAATATGTTCCCTGTTTGTGTTTTACTATTATATCTGATGTTTCTGGATTAATTTTACTGCTGCATTAATGTGTATGTTGCATTTTAACTCCTTTAAATCCTGTGGACTAGTTTAATCTGCAGCAATGCATCATGGTCTATAAGATCAACATATGTTTGTAGCGTCGCTGTCCTGTGAGAACCACGTATCTCTAAAAAGTCAGAAAAACAGCCTGTTTTCAGCTTTGTGTCGATGCATTTTCCAGCTGATCCAAGAGGCTTTTTAAAGAGTTTATTTAGCTTCAGAAGGAGGAGGATTTTCTCAACACATAAAGGAACACTTCATCCTTCAGTTCATCACAAACATTCTACAACAACACATCTGGAGATACATCGTTTTCACTGGACAGGAAGTAACTAAAGCTGTCAGATAAATGCAGTAGGTTAAATTCCACCACTGTTAACAACCATCATCATTCACAGTCTATCTATTAAAGAGGTGAAGTTGTCTAGAGCTTTTTTGTGAAGTTAGTCTCACCATCAGGTTTTCTTTCCGAACCCAGCAGTCGGTGGGAAACTCCTCCAGCATGGGGACGAAGTACTGGATGCAGCCGTTCCAGTGACACAGCAGGAAAATCATCATGAACAGAGACAAGATCCGGAAGAAGAGACGGACCACCTCCAAGTTTGCATTAGACACCTGTCAGGAAAAGGTGATGCGAAACATGGTGACTTTAGGGCATTTGGTAATGAAATCAGACACACTGCAGGATGAGATGTGTGCAATATTACTAGGGCCGTCTTGAATACCATTTTTGGGCTCTCGAGCTTCGATAGCAAAAAACAGCGAATACTCCAAGTGTCCTGCACACATGCACATGCTCCTTTGTCTGCGCTCAGCGTCTCCTATCTTCATCTCTCTGTGTGTACGAGTGTAGACGTACCTCAAAGTCAAAGTCCCCCTACAGTTGGTCTGTAAACCGTGATGTAGGACTGAAACTAATACTACTACTTAATCAGCAGATTATTTTCTAGATTAATCGATTGGTCTATAAAATGTCAGAAAATAGCGACAAATGTCCATCCCAGTTTCTCAAAGTCCAAGGTTCAATTCAATTCAATTCAATTCAATTTATTTCTATATAGCGTCAAATCATAACAGAAGTTATTTCGAGATGCTTTGGTGGGTGATGATGAAGATGTCTTTAAATGTCTTGTTTAGTCCAAAACCCAAAGATATTCAGTTTGATATAATATAAAACAGACAACAGCAGGAAATCGACATATTTGAGAGGCTGAAAACAGCATGTTTGCATGAAAAATGACTTTAAAGTTCAATCTATTATTAAAATAGTTGCCAATTATTTTTCTGTTGATCAATTAATTGATTAGCCGACTAATCATTGCAGCTCTACTGTGAGGGACATTTACAATGGACAGCTTGAGTAATAATTTTACTATTTGCTTCAGTTTATCCCTTCCAAATAAAGAAAACCTGTCTGATCGTGTTTCTTGCCCTGCTGTCACGACTTCTCTTTAGCTGTTTCTCCACAAAGAATCACACAAAAGCACCACTTTAAATCTGTTTACCAGAGATGTGCTCATAAGTGTCTTAGAAATAAGTCATTCAGCATGAAAAAAGCATTAAAAAAATGGCTAATCCGGCGGAAAAAAAGAAACAGAAGCAACTTTTCAACGTCACGCTGCAGTGGCCAATCACGTAACTGGCGATCCAGAACTGCACAACCCAGCCTTGAAGGAACAGAAGACATTAATCATCCAGTTAATGTGCCATTACAGTGACTCCCCCACACCGCCGCACAACGCCTGATCTGGTGTGAATGCAGAAGGGGCAGCCCTATTCATCACATCAACAAGAAAACACCTTTAACACCAGTTGTAATAAATGGTGAGGCTTTGCTTGACTTTGTGGGACACAAAAGGACAAAGATGCAAGATTGGGGGAAAGCCCAAGGTGTGTTTCCCAGCTCTGCAACATCTGGAAGTCAAAGCATATACAGCCTAAAAACAGCAAAGGGTCATAACTATATGACAGCAAGTCAATCCTTATGAACCTGGTTGCAGGTTGTAATTAATCACAATGCATGCCTGTGAAGGTTATGTGGCATCTTCTGGCCTCATAACATCACACCGTTGGATTTATCAATATCTCATCATAACTGAAACAAGGATGAAGCGACTGCGGTGGCTGGATGATTCTAATGGAGGCAGACTGCTCAAGGCAAAATAAAACCTGGAAGACCAAAAACGACCTGGCACAAAACGGTGATGGACGAGTTCACCAAGATTAACTTCTGCAGGGCGCTCGCTGTGGCCTTATGGCTCACAGAGGGGAAAGAGGATTATTTAAGTAAACAGATTTATCTGTGTGAAATTAGAAAAAATCAGTGAGGGTAGAAAACATTTATTTCCAGAGCGAGAGGGGTCCAGTTAGCACCACTACACTACACCGAAAACCTACACCAGAAACCATTTGTTTCTGCAGCGAGCAGCTGATTAAAGGCGTGAAGTTACACACAAATTCCAGACAACATACATTATGCAACATCAAGATTTTTTTCCACGATATATTGTGTTTCATTATGAGATTCAGCAAAGTGACTTTGAGATGCAGTAAATTTAGTCCAATGTTTGGGTGCAATTAGAAAAATGCAAACTGAGAAAATTAGACTAATATGTCGTTGATTAGAGAGCAACGTGTCAGCTCTTGTTTTACAAATGACATTGTTAAGTGTTCAAAGTCAGATTAGTCATCGGACGCCAGGTCTGGTAACTGGCGTCTGCAGGTATAGGAGAAAGGTTGATTGAATTTCAGAGGTGAGCTTTGAGGTCTTTGTCTGGCGTTTAAACTTACTTTCTCCACTTCGTTGAAGAACCTGACCAGCCGGGACACTCGAGCCAGCCGGATCAAACTGAGGATCCGCACGAACATCAGGATCCTCATCATCTTGTTGGTCTTGGACGGGTTGTCGTCGTTGTGGTATTGTAAGTCCTGGGGTAATGAAAATACAGACGACAGATTTATTATTACAATTTCTATTATTACTTTATACATCTTAGCATATTCATTTCACACTGTTCATACCGTATATATCTTAAAGGGCAGGTCCATTATTTTGAGTTTTTTGAGATGATTGGGTTTTTATATCATTCTGTAACTTCCCAGTGGTGTTCCTCATGTATTCAAATCCAAATATTCAAATTTTGGTCGAAGTTTTAGCGTCAAAATGCTATTTTCTCAAGCCCTTCTAAAAACGTTATCCTACGTGACCTGACGTAGGTTTCTGTTTGATAACGCCAGGGTTGGAAAGTAGCACTAGTCACCAGCCAAATGCTGGTAAAATATGCAAGTGGCTGCTATTTGCTTCACTCACCAGCCAAAAAAACAATTTTCATTATTGATTAATCTGCAGATTATTTTCTAGATTAATTGATTATTTGGTCTGTAAAATGTCAGAAAATACTGACAAATGTCCATATCTGTTTTTCATAGTCTTTAAATGTCCTGTTTTGTCAAAAAACCCAAAATATTCAGTTTAATATGATATAAAACAGAGAAAAGCAGGAAATCTCCACATCTGAGAAGCTGTAAAACATCATTTTCTGCCATTTTTGCATGAAAAATTACTTAAATGATTAATCGGTTATCAAAATAGTTGCAGATTATTTTTCTGTCGATTGACTAATCATTGCAGCTCTACCGAGATGGACATTAACGATGGACAGCTTGAGTAATAATTTTACTATTTACTTCAGTTTTTCCCTTCTAAATAAAGAAAACCTGGCTGCTCGTGTTTTCCTGCTGTTACGACTTCTCTTTAGCGATGTCTTCCTGTTTCCAGTTCTAGGCAACTCACTTTGTGAGTACTGAGAACAATGTCAGAAGCTAAACTTTGAAAAAGAGACCCAGGTTGTAATAAACCGGAATCATCCTTTAAGGACCAGTGTTAATTTAGGCAGCTATCTGAGATTTAGTCTTAGTCTTAATACAAAAAATTATGGAAAACCCATTTTAATTTCACAGTGATTTTTTATCCTTCATAGTTTTAGTCAACAACAATCTATTCATCCCACGTGACCTTGACGTAGGTTTCTGTATGATGACGCCAGGGTTAGAAATGAACACCAGCCACCAGCCAAATGCTGGTTTAGTGAATGGAGTCTGGTGGTTTTGAAGACGGCGATATAACACCTTTAGTTCCCTGTCAGAACGGGCTGTCTGATGGCAAGAAGCAACGAAAACAACTTAAAAATCGTAAAAGAAAGTTTTCAAATCATCTCATGTGTTTATCTTATTGTCTTTTCCTCAGTGGTTATTGTCTGTAAAACACCTTCTTACTGCTCTGAGTGTTACATAAGTTTCTAATAATAAACCACCATGAACAAATAGTAAAGTAAAAGGAAGTGCATAATTGTTCTGTGAACTGAGAAATAATGCAGCACACTGTTGGCTGTTTTCTGCTTCAACAGCCTGTTCGTTCTGATTATAAGTGAAAACGTTCTGTACTTTAAGTGTAGCTGGTAGGTTTTTTAAATTATTATTATTTAAATACAAAACCACAAAATCACAGTTACATAAGATACATAAATTTAGGCAAACAATACAAACCTGTTGCTGAGAGAAAAGGAATAACATTTCTTTTTGTTTTCTCTCAAAACAATTCCCATTATGTTACATTATATTCCCATAATGTACCTGGATTACAATTCATTACGCAAGATGTAAATATCTAATAGAAAGAAAGAGAGTAATGGAAACAACCATGAACAAATCATGTCAAACTAAGTGCATAATTGTTCTGTGAACTGACTAATACTGCAGCACAT
Organism: Sebastes fasciatus; assembly: GCF_043250625.1. Lineage (NCBI taxonomy): Eukaryota > Metazoa > Chordata > Actinopteri > Perciformes > Sebastidae > Sebastes > Sebastes fasciatus. Next base: position 30,515,076 of record NC_133808.1, on the reverse strand, counting down.
TTCCTGCTTCAACAGTGTGTTCATAATTACCGCAAACAGCAGTATGTAGCCGATCGGGAACGCGGCGATAACGTCCGGTATGAACCATGACCTCAGGTAACTGACTCGGATCCGCTTGATATCCAGAATAGCTTCCTGTAAAAAGAGAACAGAGCAGCCAGATTGAGCAGATGGATGAAGACGCTGCGCAGTGCGGTGCGATCAGATGTATAATTAAACACTTGAACTTGAACCAATATTTGAGAGATCGTTTGTCCAAAATTACTGTAAGGGAGACACACAGACAGAGGTGTCGGATGAGATTAGCAGTGTTCTCAAAGAAAATTAACATTAAAGGTGTTTCTCAGTGTGGTTGTATGAGGTACCATTGTCGATGTATTACCTACAGTTGATGGAGTTTAGAGAAACAGACAGGAGTACCAGCACGGGAGCAAAGCGATGTACTGCAGTCGACGGGGGCAGCAGCAACAAGGATGACACGTTTCCACCAAGCAGTTCAGTTCATTACACATTAGAACAGATATTTTTGCATTTAGCAAAAATTGTGGATGGTACCAATACAACCACTCCATTCTTGGTACCACCTCGGTCGAGGTTCCAAGCGAGCCGATACTAGAAGGTGGAGTTAAACCACTGCAGACCACTGATTGGTCAGAGAGAATCCTGCACGAACCACCCGCGATTTTTAAATAGCCAAGCTACCATCAAAAGCGACAGCAATAATTAATTCACTCGTCCCAGATTTTAAAAAAATGGCAGCTAATGTACACGACTCCAGCTATTCTCAACCACTGGGCCCATTGGTGTGAGCCGTGGAGGTACTGCCAAATGGATAGATGTTAGACCTCCGGCAGCCGCTACTCTGTCTTTCAGAGGTTGTAACAGGCTCAGTTTTAAAGCGTGAGTGAAGATACTGGTATCATATGAAACTAGAACAACTAAGGAATTCATGCTAGCTTGTCGGGAAATAAATAACGCTCCAAAGTTAGGCTAAATTCTGGCGAGGAAAAACTGGCATGGCCATTTTCAAAGACCGCTGACCTCAAGATATCTGAATGAAAATGGGTTCTATGGGTACCCACGAGTCTCCCCTTTACAGGCATACTATGTCACAAAATGGAGCAGTTCTTGAAACGAAAAAGTGATGTTGAAGACAACCCTGCACCAGTAAAAAGCTCCAAAGCGTGTGGTGAATACTTTGGATTCATAATGGCAGGCAGTGGGTCATTACCCCTGACAGCGGCATAACAGATATTTATAGCCCAGATTGTCATTTATTTGGGAAGGTGGTCCTCGTAATTCTTTTTAACCATCAGAAGTGGGCCTCAAGTTACAAAAGGTTGAGAACCCCTGCACTATGCCATAGAATTGACGAAGTGCAGACGTTTCTGTTTGGTTGCCATTGAAATGATTCAGCGAGTGTCCTGTTGAATATGATGTCACAGCAGTTTCATGCACCGTCGCTACGGTGATCAGATGAGAATCCCACCTACACTGAGGGGGTACTATCTGCAGTGGCATAGAGGAAAGGACCTGGTACAAAAAATGAGTCGAGTCGAGCAGAGCCGTATCATGCTGTGGAAACACGGCTTATACCTAAAACAAAGGCCCACCTAAAAAAAGATTTATGCAAATGTAACTCTATGTAAGAATCAGAAATTGCTTGTTAACAGCGACACCTGTGGCCGTTAAGTCAACGAAAGTCAGCGTCCTGTTGCTCGCGCTCGCTCTACATAGACATGAACGAGCATCAACATAGTGAGGCGACACACGTCAGCTAAAACCACAATATCACTCTATATTTCACCTGCTTGGCAGTAATGTTAGCTGACCACACGAAGGTCTCTCCATGAATCAATGCTGATACTGTGTTTTCCTGATTCAGACTCCTGTCTTCTGCAGTGTGTAGTGTGCGCGCATGCACGTGAGAGGTGGAGCGAGTGAGAACGAGCGTGGTGTGTGAGTGAAGGCAAGCAGGCAGAGGAGCAGAGCAGCATTGACTCCGGCCCTGGAGTCCAAATCTACGGTCTCCCCTGTGTCCTCTGGCCGTGGTCAGGAGGCTGAAGCAGGAAGATCACTAGATGTAACTTTGCGGTTTTGGTGCTTCCGTGTAGTTTGTGTTGGAACAGCGTAACCACACGCGAGCGTGCATGGGACACCGACCCGATTTATACGTGTAAGAAGTTACAAACAGTCCCTTTAAGTGTATGCTGTATTTGAAATATTTTCGCTGGTTTACCTTGCGGTGAGACAGCTATACTATCCATGTTTCCATGCCGTTATATATGCTCTAGCCGCAGCCTAAAAAAAATAGCAATTTTACCTTGCAGGTAGACCAGCAACTCCCGTGTCCTGCAAGGTAATAGTAGTCTGGTGGCTTTGAAGAGAGCATAGATGGATACAACGGCTTCAGTTCCCCATCAGAAAGGGCTGTCTGACGGCAAGGTAAAGTGGTGAAAATATTCTAAATATTGGGTTCATTTAACTGATATTGATTTTTTTAGGTGTCTAAAATATGTTTTGCTGCTGCCTCCGTCCACAGCAGTACGTTGCTTTGCTCCCGTACTGGTACTCCTGTCTGTTTCTCCAAACTCCAGCTACTGTCTATGGATAAGTACCTCATACAACCACACTTCAAAACACCCGAACAACCCCTTTAACTTCCCAGCGTCGTTGAATTGTCATCGTAGTACGTACATGAATATTTCAAACAGGCAGAAACCGATTTGAGAATAAGTCACGCAAAAACCAGATGTTTGTGCGGTCCCGAGTAAACGCCACAGATGTGCCATTTGTGATTGGCAAGATAGAGGTCACAGAGTATGAGCAGATGAAAACAAACAGGATATACTCTGCATAATACTTAATTGGAAATGTTATACTCCTCATTCATCCAATACATCATAATCCCTGTTATAAAATCAAACAGCAGGTGCCAATTTCTCCCATGTCCAGGAGCTGAAGGGGGGTTGGGGGGGGTTGTTAATCTAGCCTTTCGTGTATTGAGTAGATTACAGATGGGGCAGAGATGGATTGTATGTGCTTGTCTGTGCAGGGATTATAGTCTTCCAGATTGTGTCTGAAAATAGAGTACAGCCACTCTCACCTCGCCGTCCTCTGCTATGATGCCCATACGGAAATTCAGAGCCACATCTATCAGGAACAGCGTGTCTGAAAACACGTTAAATCCTTCCCATGCCAGCCCGTTGTTTCCGTCCAGAAACGCTATCTCCATGGGAATCCCGATCAGGTTCAAGAATGTGATGGCCATCATGCACATGATGTAGTAACTCCTACAGGGAAAAGATCACACAAAACATATGCCTTAGATGTTGTTTTCCATGTAGGATTGTAGTGGAAAGTCTCAGTTCATCTGCCAGAAGGACTCATTAGACAGTCGGTGCTGCAGCCTGTAAGGCAAGCTGACATGTGCACACTAAATACTCCGATACTGTAACTGCACATCTCCTCAGCCGAGGTTCGATTACCAGGATCAAATAACTCTGCTCTCTGATCCCCGATTGTTTCATTCCCTCTCTGATTTCACTCCATCTGATCATCTTACAAACTAATAATAATACTGCAAAAAACAGATCCCTAAAGAAGTCATTTGATCCACCCGTTTTTGTCCTTTTAATCCTCCGGTATCACCTTCACAGTCACTTCACAAAACGAGACTTTCAAGAGGTATAATCCTGTTTAACTCTCCTTTACTGATTATCAATTATGAACTGTTATTTTAGATTACTAGTTTTGACTGAATGTTTACTTGCTCTTTACATTTTATACTATGCATACTGCATCTCTTTTCCTGTGTTTTTGTTTTCACATTTGCAAAAGCGCAACAGAAATCATTATAATAATCAGTTATTGCATTGTTGACTTAATGATAATTAGTAATGCAACATGCAAGTAATATGGAAAGAAGCTGCAACTAACGATTATTTTCATTATTGAGTAGTAATTTTCTTGATTAATCGATCACTTGTGTAGTCTATAAAAAGGCAGAAAATATTGAAAAATGCCCAACACATTTTCATATCACTCAACGTGGCGTCATGCACATGCTGTTTTTCAAAATAACCCTTTACTGCAACAAACAATCACTTCAGAAAACTAGAATTTCAAGAGGTATAATCCTTTGTAATTCTACCTTTACTGATTATGGATTATGAATTATTTTAGGATTACTTGTTTTGATTTAATGACATTTTATACTAATTATACTGCATCTCTTTTTCTGTTTTTTTTGTTTTCACATTTGCAAAAGTGCAACACAAATCATTATCATAATCAATTATTGCATTGTTGACTAATGTTTAATGCTAATTATTGATGCAACATGCAAGTAATATGGAGAGGGGCTGCAACTGACAATTGTTTCAACATTAGTTAGTGAATTAGTCATGAAATTGAATCTATTTGATTCGTGTACATACACAAGAATTTCCCCTTTTTTCGTGACATTCAGCACGACCTTCAACAACGTATTTTTCCTGCGTTTTCCCACAAATGTCCAGCAACACGTGACGCACATGTCAATTTCTGCTCCAGTCTTTTAAAAATAAAACTACTTGGTTAGGTTTAGGAAGAGATCGTGGTTTGGGTTAAAATAACTCCGGAAGTGCTGTAACATAAGTACGGAAGTTACGTGACAAATAAATCAACTTTGACTTCTGGTTTCACCCGGGACATGAACCGTGTCTTTTGACCCACCCGTCCACCGCTCTTTTTACTTCCAGTTTGTGGATTACATACAAATGGATTTCGTGCTGACCATATCTGAAAAAATGTGAAATTCGTGTCTATGCACACAAATCAATACATTAAATTTCGTGACTATTTCACTAACTGCTGTGCGAGTGGGCTGATTATTTTCTTGATTAATCGTTTAGTCTATAATAAAGGCAGAAAATACTGAAAAATGGCCAACAAACACTCAACATGACATCAACATGCTTGTTTCTCCTAAATAATACTCCAAAACCTAAAAAAATTCAATTCACTGAAAAAAACCCAGCAAATCTGTCAATTTGAGAACCTATAACTAGAAAATGTTTGCCTTTCTTTGATCAATTATCCAAATAGTTGCAGATTATTTTTCTATTTCCCTACTAATCAATTAATCCACTGACCTTTTCAACTCTAATATAGAGAACAAATCCCTGGAAGCAAAGAATCAGCTAGAGAAACTTGCAGAAACTTTTAAAGAAACAGTACGACTGAAAGTGGTGTCTCAGCACGGGACTGGCCTGAATCTATCAGATATATTAAATACCTCATGAGGCTGAACGGGTGGATGACAAAGACTCCGCTCTGCAGCTGGCGGATGCACTCCTTCTCCACGGCCATCTCGCTGCCGTACACGTACAGGGACTGCCTGTTCAGCTGCGGGAGAAGCATGGCTCTCCATCCACAGGTGCCCGTGGTGCATCCCGCGGCGGGACCTTTTAGTTTCTCCATGACCTCTACCTCGATCAGCCGAATGCACAATCCATCCTCCCTCTGCTGCTGCTGCTGCTGCTGCTACGGATGCTGCTGCTGATGCTGCTGCTGCTGCTGCTTCTGCTGCTGCTGCCGCTGCTTCTCAGGACGAGCGGAGTCTGACTCGACCTCCCCTCTTGGTCACAAGGTAATTTTCCATCAAGGCTCCCAACCTCAAGGGCTTATTGAAGCTGTGTGGAGCGAGAGGGAGTGGACACCCGCCTTTCTGCTCCCTCCCTCCCTCCCTTCCCTCCGTCTCCGACTGCCTCTCTCTATTTCTAACCTCCACCCCACCCCTCCACTTCTTTTCTTTTTCTCCCGGCTCATCAAGTATTCAGTATCTGTGTCTCATCCCCACATGAATCAAGCCATGTCAAGAGGGTAAGGTCCAGCTCACATTAATACTGAAGACAATGGCATGTGTGTGTGTGTGCGTGTGCGTGCGTGTGGAGGGGATCGCAGTTACTGTCATGTGAACTCGACATCTGGCAGCGTGTGCAAGGGGACAAGTTCAGTACGGGCCATCTCCACCAGCCAGGGATGTAATTAAACACTGTACTGTGTTACCTGATGCTCTACATATGCTCGCAGCTCTGAGCCAGCTCTTGTGATGTTTATGTGCACATTTTACATAAACAAAACAGATGCTGAAATATTTCATTTCAAGGATTAAAAAGTGGAAGATTGGGATTTCATTCAACTGGATCTTTTTTTTAATATTTTCTTGGAAGGTTTGGTAGGATTGCATGAATGTTTGAAAAAAAAAAAAGATATAAAAATGATATTACAGGATGCAGCAGCACGGTGGGATTAACTGAAGGGGTCATGGCAGTGGGTAAGGTGAACTAGTGGCAGCATAGTGCATGAGACGTGTCTATTAATGTGAGGGTCATTTTATGAGATTATTGCTTTTTTTCCCATGTTAGATCGCTTGCAGTGGAGAGGTGCAGGAAACACTAGAAGTGGGATGAAAGAAGACAACTTGTTCTCACTTATATATCACATAAATACAGATCAATTCCAACAGTAGGGTCTTTTAGTTCAGAGTTTAACTAATTGATAATGTGTGTTCTGAAATAGGTTTCAGCCTCACAGGATAAAGCTGTTTGTTGGATGTCATCATACCTATTGTAGTTTTCTTAAAAGGGGCGTTCTTTTCCGGGTTTTCAAATAGAACCATCCACTCAGTCGTTAGCAAAAAGCAGTAATAATCAATAAGGTTAAGAATAATGTGAATGCTAGCACAAGCTGAGTTTGTTGTGCTTGGAAGTTTGGAAATAACTGAAACTGTTTTATTTACACTCTTGTTTTCTGCGAGGTAAAATTACTGCTTTTGTGAATGTAGTCTGGTGGCTTTGAAGAGGACAGGAGCAGCAGAAAAAACATATTTTAGCCTCCTAAAAAAAAATATCAATATCGGTTTAAATGTACGCTATATTTAGAATATTTTCACTGCTTTACTTCTCCGTCAGAACACAGGAGTCGCGGGTCTACTGCTGTCTCGGTAAGTTAGTTTATCCACTCCCATGCTGATAAGAGTATTAAATACTTGACAAATCTCCCTTTGAGGTACATTTTGAACAGATAAAAATGTGCGATTCATTTGCAATTAATCACGATTAACTATGGACAATCATGCGATTAATCGCAATAGTCTTTAGCCTTGTTTGTTTAAAAAAACATTGGTTATCACAATCCATTGTGGGATGACGCTACGATGTGATCCAGTAAAAGTTTGGTTAGGTTTTTCTGGAGCACTACCTTCCTATGTTTTGTGTGTTGGTATGTGACAAGTTCTCTGTTCCAACAGAGGTTAATGGAATAAGTGGTACATGGCAGAACATACTGTACATTCGTTGTATAGGAACTACCGATCAAAGAAAGACAAAGAGTGCTTACACTTAAATTCCTTCCCCGACGTTGATTTGTGCACACAGGAAAAGGAGATGAAAGAAAATCAGGATTTTACACCTCTCCTCCCTCAGGGGGCAGATTTCTAGACCAAAACAAAGACAGACTTCAGACAAAATTGAGAGTGAATGAAAGGGTATTTCAATGCCACTTGTATAATCTACATTGTTTGCATCCGTGCCACGCTGTATGGATTCTAATCCTGTGAATAGCACAGCAAAGACTGCAGGGAAGTGTGTTTCAAATGGGGGTGCATATCTATCACACAGTACGGAGAAAATTAATAATATGCTTACGTGCTCATTTATCTAGCACACAGCTGGCCCTCAAACTAGAATAAGTGACTTAGTGCTGCTGCTTACGCACTGCTTTGCCACGCTGACGCACTGTAGACCCAGTGGACATGTGAAAACACATATCATCTGTGTTGTAGGGCAGAAAATGAACATTTTTTATATTACAAAACTCCCCAGCCACTGAAGTGTATGTTCTTCCCACCAGCAGCTATATTTCATAGCTCAGAATATAATATCTGCCGAAGTAGCTGATAGCGTAGAAAAACAGCAATCATTCCGGTGGCTGGTGTTAATTTATACTCATACTGTTCTTTAGTTTTTAATTATCAATACAAAGTATAGCTTGTACATGTGCATATTTTGATATTTTACAGGAACACAACACTGTATATAAGAAGTGGATGTAGTCTCCGTAAGGTCACCCATCAAGTTCGGCATTTTTGGCCGTCGCAATCTTGTTTTTTTGCAACCAGAAGTGACACCAGAGGGTGGAGCTAAGTACAACGGTACGCTGAATTAGACATTTTTAGGCGACTAAAATGTTATAATTAACTTTGATGAACTGAAAAGACACTGTGAAAAGAATTAAAATTGTAAGGTCGAAAACATGGACAACTCCCAGACCGGACAACGCCGTGGTAGCGACCTGCCAATCACAAAGTAGCCCTGCCCTAAAGCATCCCCTGCTTTATGGTCTATTTGACTCTAAATGGGACCATAATTTACTAAATGGACATCATGCTGTATTGAAGAAGACTTGAAACTAGTGATTGAGACCATAAACTCATGTTTACAATATTTACTGAGGTAATAAATCAAGTGAGAAGTAGACTCATTTTCTCAGAGACTTCCATACAATCAGACTTCTTTTTGCAACCAGAGGACTCGCCCCCTGCTGGCTGTTAGAGAGAATGCAGGTTTCAGACACTTCAGCATTGACTTCACTTCTCAGACCCGGAGGAAGCACACAGTGATCTTATTCTCCTTGCTTCTTGACTTGTGTAATACCCAGTGGAAAAGTTATACAAGTGAACACTAATACTGTGCTTGAAAACCATTTCAAAGCATAATAAAGTGAAGCTAGAAATGTCAACATTTTTGTGCTTTTCTTGTTACACTAGTGGATTATGAAACACTGACATATTTATAGAACTTCTCCACTGACTGAGATGGAAGTTAAACTGAAAACAACGACACTGAGCAGCTAAATAATAAAACAGTGTACGACCCGCCTCCAGAGTCGTAGCAGTGCTTTCCTCCTCCAGGAGGGACCTCATGAAGACAATGATGAGGACATCACTGTGCAATAAAAATTCATACTTTAACTGCGGTGAGGATGAAGATGATGATGATGTTGTCTTTCTGTTGTCTTCAATCTTCAACCACATATGCTGCAATAGAATGTGGCAATTTTGGTATTGTGTATAATAATAATAATAATAATACAATAGCTTGTTACTGTTATGTACATTCTAAATTATATTAAGTAACACTTACAGTCACTTCTTCTTACATAAGGTTTTTGCTGGCCTAATTTAGTTTGATGAATCCCATGTTCACCAATTTAAGTAATGTTAAACCAGTTTGGAAATGTAGATTATCTGATGTTTGCTTATAAGAAAATTGTCTTTTTAAAAATAGTTTTTAATGTTTAATAAGAACAGGGATATGCATCATTTGTACATTGTTAAAGACAAAGATAAATAAATAAAGAAGCAAATTCAAAAGCCAGATTTGATCAACTAATCAATAGCTAGATTTATTTTTAATATTATTTTTGCTACATTTAATAAATAAAAAAATAAATATAGAAAAGAAAAAGAGAGTTTGACAGAATAAATAAAGAATACTGTTAGGTGGCTTACTAGCTTTTAGCGTTTAGCTAACCTAGTCTAAATCTTTTAGTTAACCTAGTTTAAAGCTTTAGCTAACATAATTTACAGCATTTAGTTAATCTAGTTTAAAGCCTTTAACTAACCTAGTTTAAATCTCTTAGTTAACCTAATTTAAATATTTTAGTTAACCTAGTTTAAATGTTTTAGTTAACCTAGTTTAAAGTGTTTAATCTAGTTTAAAACGTTTAGTTAACCTAGTTTAAATCTTTTAGCTAACCTAGTTTAAAGCCTTTAACTAACCTAGTTTAAATATTTTAGTTAACCTAGTTTAAAGTGTTTAGTTAATCTAGTTTAAAGCGTTTAGTTAATCTAGTTTAAAACGTTTAGTTAATCTAGTTTAAAGCCTTTAACTAACCTAGTTTAAATATTTTAGTTAACCTAGTTTAAAGTGTTTAATCTAGTTTAAAACGTTTAGTTAATCTAGTTTAAATCTTTTAGCTAACCTAGTTTAAAGCCTTTAACTAACCTAGTTTAAATGTTTTAGTTAACCTAGTTTAAATCTTTTAGTTAACCTAGTTTAAAGCCTTTAACTAACCTAGTTTAAATGTTTTAGTTAACCTAGTTTAAAGCCTTTAACTAACCTAGTTTAAATATTTTAGTTAACCTAGTTTAAAGTGTTTAATCTAGTTTAAAACGTTTAGTTAACCTAGTTTAAAGTGTTTAATCTAGTTTAAAGTGTTTAGTTAACCTAGTTTAAAGTGTTTAATCTAGTTTAAAGTGTTTAGTTAATCTAGTTTAAAGTGTTTAGTTAATCTAGTTTAAAGTGTTTAGTTAATCTAGTTTAAAACGTTTAGTTAACCTAGTTTAAAGTGTTTAATCTAGTTTAAAACGTTTAGTTAACCTAGTTTAAAGTGTTTAATCTAGTTTAAAGTGTTTAGTTAATCTAGTTTAAAACGTTTAGTTAACCTAGTTTAAAGTGTTTAATCTAGTTTAAAACGTTTAGTTAACCTAGTTTAAAGTGTTTAATCTAGTTTAAAGTGTTTAGTTAATCTAGTTTAAAGTGTTTAGTTAATCTAGTTTAAAGTGTTTAGTTAATCTAGTTTAAAGTGTTTAGTTAATCTAGTTTAAAGTGTTTAGTTAATCTAGTTTAAAGCGTTTAGTTAATCTAGTTTAAAGTGTTTAGTTAATCTAGTTTAAAGTGTTTAGTTAATCTAGTTTAAAGTGTTTAGTTAATCTAGTTTAAAGCGTTTAGTTAATCTAGTTTAAAGCGTTTAGTTAATCTAGTTTAAAGCGTTTAGTTAATCTAGTTTAAAGTGTTTAGTTAATCTAGTTTAAAGCGTTTAGTTAATCTAGTTTAAAGCGTTTAGTTAATCTAGTTTAAAGTGTTTAGTTAATCTAGTTTAAAGCGTTTAGTTAATCTAGTTTAAAGTGTTTAGTTAATCTAGTTTAAAGCGTTTAGTTAATCTAGTTTAAAGTGTTTAGTTAATCTAGTTTGGTTTGATCAAGTTGACCTTGAGTTTTTTTGTTACTTTTCAAGGTCAAAAATAAAGATTTATGATCAAAAGAAAAACACTATTGTCCTGAGAAATATCACAATATACATTCAATAAATAAATAAATAAATAAATAAATAAATAAATAAATAAATAAATAAATAAATAAATAAATAACCACCTACAGTCGTTGTTAGGTCTCTTATTGCTTCTTTCTGTCTCTTCCCGTCATTGTAACCAAAACACTCCATTTCCCAGAATCCTCCGCGGCCTCTCCTGATCACGTGAGTTTGCATAAAAGCCGGACATGTGCTCCTCCTCTCTCCGTGTCTCTTCTTCCTCTCTGAAGGTGAATCCTCCTCTACATCGAGCCTCCAGCCTCCATACAGGTGAGTTACACACCGTAGATCAGTCAGCAGGTAGTTTATCTTGTTCACTTCGTCTTCTGTTACTTTAATCTCATCTTTAATCCTTCATAACACCAGAAACTAACCTTTATTTAGCCACTGTTAGCTAACTGTGAGCTAGCTGCAGGCTGTGTGTGTTATGCAATGTGTCATAACTGTTAGCTAACGCTGGTAAAAGACAACACAGACAAGCACATGGTGTTCCTCTACTTTTAATACATAGATATATCTTCACATTATAATTTATTAATAAAATATACTCAGTATGTGCAGCACAGTGATGCCATGCTGTCAACTGAGCTAACATTACATCAGCCCAGCCCCCTCCAGTGGATCTGTGATGCAACCTGTTTATATCGTTATCCACCACTAATATACTACTTTTACAAGTATCAACTTGTTGCTTGTTCCAATCACATTTAAACCCAAGGTGAAATCTGCAAATTTCTTTGTTTTTGTCTCTTTAAACTTCCAATTTCCAATGATTTAGGTTTGAAATGATTACACTATTTTAATAAATGACATATTACGTTTAATTAAAGTAAACATTCCCTTGTCCCAGCTCCTCAATTGTGAGGATTTCCTTGTAATTTAAAGCATTATCATGAAGTGAAAAATAAGTAAAGTAAATTTTTGCAGCCCTAAAATGATTTAAAACAAACAAAGTAACAACTTCTCACATGTTTGAGAAGCAGGAACCAGTGGCATTTTTGCTAAATGAATAATTTAATTGACTAGTTAGGAGACAGAAAATGAGGCTTCTAATTAAATACAAACATGACCATAAGAAATTTACTCTAAACATTCATACAGGTGATTATAATTGTAGCTAATTCTTCCTCCTCTGCAGGTACAACCAGTAGGTTTGACTGGTATTGTTTTAATTTTCCTACATTAAGCTTGTTTCACCAGATTTGTTTGCTCTAAATTTGTCAGGATAAAATTCTCCATAAAGGTTTTTCAGACATTTTGACTTTTCGTAGTAGGTAAAGAACAGGTGTTAGCGGTTTGTACCTCCTACCTTACCTGAGAAGTGGTCTGATTAGCTGAGATAATTGCAAACATCTGTAAAAGGCATGTCTTATTCTGGAAAATGAGATGCAAAACAAGAATTGTGCATGAAAATGCCATTATCTAATATGACAGCTGCTACTCTACATCCTAAATCTGTTAGTCAATTAAAGCATCTTTTTATTTCAGTCAGAAGATGTCTACCGTTTCTGCCGCCGGCGTCGAATCTGCTGCGACTCAGGTCACCGAGCAGAAGCCACTGAAGCCGTGCTGCGCTTGTCCAGAGACTAAGAAAGTCAGGGATGCTTGGTAAGAACCTGTCCAGCAGAGAGACCTGTCTGAAACACTTTCCTTGTTGTAGAAGTGAAACATATTTATTGATTCCTCCATATTTGTTTTTCTTTTCCCCCAGCATCATTGAGAAGGGCGAGGAGAGCTGCACAGGCCTGATCGAGGCACACAAAGACTGCATGAGGGCGCTTGGATTCAAGATATAACTACTCCATATTGTGTCTGTGTGGTAAGTAATTACATTTTATCTTTAGTGTCCATATCGGCTTGTTTAGCAAGTATAATTTCCGAGTGCTCGGTCGTTTGTGTCCCTCAGCTGTTACTGAGACCAGAACACCGGCATTTTAATTAGGTAAAATCTGAGTAATGTTGTGTTGGAGCTGGATTACATGTCTTTTTAAAATGACCTTAATCTGATTCTGTGCTCAGGCCACAAAGGTCAGAGTGAAGGTGAAGCAGCAGCATGGCTAGTAGTGGTGTGGAAGTATGTGCAGCAGTGAGGAACAGTTCACCTTCAGTT